>NC_133655.1:279247684-279460418 GCF_009905375.1 Apium graveolens
TGAACACAGTTGCCATACATCATCATAACAGAAACCATGAGAGAAGTGTAGATTCGCACCCTCTTAGATTCATATCTCAAATGGCATAGGGTAGTATGGGAAAACTACATAGCGAATGTATAGAAGAAAAAGGAGTTTGGTGTTGCTGCAGGAGTACAGTGTTGATGTTTTGAATGTTTTACACAACCATCAGTCTGTCACCGAAAACTACAACACTAAAACAAGTACTACACATTTATTAATATTAACCAACATATTGTGTTTGATGATGCCACTGACAAGATGGCAGATCTGATTATTTAAATTAGTTTTAGGAAGGAGCACAAAGTTTCCATAGCAAATACACATTTATAACGCTAATTAGCTGTTGAAGGCTAATCAAAATAGAAAGAATTATTGATCATAAAGTGCAAGACATTTAACTGGAAGCTATCCAAGTCAAGAGGGTAATGAAGTAAAAGGGGGTAAACACGGAATATAAAGCACTGGAAACTAATGTTAGCATTATATAATGACTTGTACATCTACTGTTAGTGCTGTGATGCATGGCCTAGGATGATTATTTCCACCAGTAGTTTCCATAGAAGAAACTGATCCTGGTTATTTCAATACATAGAAAAAATTCCATTAACAACTTTAATCATAATTCTATTCATCTGATGAAGTACACATGTCCTTGCTAGTTGGCAGTTTGGCATACTTTTTAAGAATTATAAACAGATATATGACTAATATTAGGATTTGAAGCATATACCCATTAATCTGGTTGCAGTAGTTGGAAATTTGATTTGTTATAAGGAAACTATCCAGCCGCGGCGGCTCTGGAATTGGCTTGAAAATGAGATTTGAAGGATCCTCCTCGGGCAATGGCTCTTCTCCAGCAGCTTTTCGTGTCATGTTTTCAGCCCTATGACACAGGAGAAATAAGAAACAAATCACATGTACAGAAGGAAATAGATAATATAAGATATCGAAGCGCCAAGATTCTCAAAGTTTTTAGAATATGCCACAAACTTTATATCAGGCACAGTATAACTAAGGTTCAATTGCAGTATAACAGATCATGGTACATTGGTACCCCACTTTTACAAATGCAAGACAAAACTACAATTTATCGAGCTACCAAATATCCAGGATTGAAAATTATGAAGTATAAATACTGTAACTATACAAAGATCAGAAATGAGTAAAGACAATCTAAAATATACGATAGATGAAACAAAGATTCAGTAAAAAAATTAAATTTCCACAAATTCTATTTAAAAAAAATGCCAGACAATACTGTTTTTACTTGATTTTAAAAGCAATAAAGGGCATATTGCTAGATATAATGACAGACATGGATAATTTATTTGGTTTTACAGCAGACCCCACTTGTAATAAAAACTTTTCAGAAGCAAAGGACCCATTTTACAGAAATTACCTTCTCTTCTGAAGCCATGATTGCTGTTGTGCTTGCTGACGTGATAGGTTTCTATAATAGTATTGGAACTGTAAACAAAAGGCTACTACTTGTCAGCTCAATAGTGATTCTAAGAATACGGAATAGATAACAGATGGAATAACAAGAATCACCTTCTGCTGTTCCATTGACAAATCATCCATGCATTCGATTAAAAATTCCACATTCCTCTCCATAAGTGGATTGGTCGACAATTGTAGCCTGTCATAGTCACACTACCATAAACAGAAATTTGGTTATTAGAATTTTTTATTAGGAACGACGCCAAAAAAAAACATAACTATATTTACCTGGGTGACAGGTGTTTCAGCCTCAAGTTCAGTCATGAAGGCACTAATAAGAGCCGAATTGGAGACCTTAATCTAGAAAAAATCATAAGCAAATAGTTGGTATTAAAAATTAGATTATCATTTGAGATACAATATCCGTTAATATACAGTATACTAATCAATGGTTACTTGGCAAATCTGAATCACAATCTAAGGAAATTAACTGCTTTAACCCATGAATATAATTTTTAATATTAATACCCAAATCAAAGTTGCAACACTAAAACGTCTGATGCGTGAGTTTATAACACACAGTATTACTTAATCATCTTAATGTTAAGATTATGAGTGTTAACTTGGAAGGAGAAACTAGCTTAAGGACGTTCTATTTTACAGATATAAAGAACAAATGGAGTAGAAACATACTGGAATCTCCTCAAAAATATCCACCCACGACAGATTTTTCTCCCGCAGCCTAAGTATCAAATAAACAAACGAATAAAAATACATACAAAAATGAAAGCACAAATATGAAATAATTTAAAGCAGAGATTTAATTGAAATAAAGAAAGAGGGGATTATACTTCTCTCCAGTAAAATTATTGTTGCGGTAAAGTTCCATGAATGAGTCAGAAAGCTTCAAGGCCTTCAACGCTAAGACACCTTGGTTAGACTTGGAGGGATCATAGATGATGCAAACACATCGCTTTATATTCTCCTGCAACCACAAAAACAATCAACACTATGTAGGCGATGGATTGACTTCCAGCATGTAGAAAAGATATAATAATGAATTCCCAGATATGGAAAATTATATATTTGAACGGAAGGCTAAGAAACAGTTGATACGCAATGCTACGGATTTTGTTGATTGAAAATTATATAGAATATAGTGTGCGTGTGTGTGTGAAGGTAATTATAACTAGCACAGATAAGCTTGCATAATAAATGTTTCCTAGCAGTTGGATTGGGGAAACGAATATTACTTGGTAATTCATGAAAGTCTCTATAAGCTCCACTGTCTGAAAAGAGCCTAGTAAAGTTGACTGGTACCTGGAAAATCATTGACAAGGGTTTGTCATTCACGTTTATGTATGATATAACATTCATATATGAATTCGTAAAGAATAACATATACATAAAACACCATTAACAAGATCAAGGCTAAGCAAACACTATTCATATATGCAAGCAGCTTGAAGATAACTGAACAAACAATATAAAAAAAACTATTTAAACGACTTTTGATCCAGATTAGAAAAAGGAACATTCATTTAATGTACAGAGGCATGATCCAACAACAATAACAATCAATTCAAAAATGGTTCATGTATAACTCTATTGATCTACAGTTACCAAGGTTCTCACGACACAAAGTTGCTAATGTACTGCAAGGACGACCAGCATAGTCGTCCCAAGTCAGCAAACTGTTCACATGTACTATGCACTAATATACTCTAGTCAAATTTTGTATATCACACAATAAACCTACAGGAATTCAATGTATTAAAGAAATTTAGGTTCAAATTCAACAAATATTTTACTTACTATTATTTAATATTATTAATTTATAGCTACTTTTTAAAACATGACTAATTTGATCTAAAAAGAGAGGGAGGTATATCTGAAGGGAGGATTTACTTTTTGAAGAGCCAACATTTTTGTTATCAATAATTCATTAGTAAATTAGTTACTTCTTTACAATTTGTTATGTAATAATACAGGCAGAAAATGAGCAGCAAATTAGTGAGATCAATATGCCACAGGTTGTCTTTGCAGGTATAGGATATTAAACAAATCAATAGTACAACAAAATGAGCCATTATTACAGGAAACGAAAATATCTATAAAGAGAACAGAGTAACAGACTAATAACTAATATAACTTTTTGAAGATCTGTTACAAATATTAACTTGATTTATGCTACCCATAAACAAAAGACAAACTTACCATCCAACAGTGTTATTGTCGACATTAACCTCTCTCAAGCATCTCATCATCTCAAGCTGATAATTAGCACCCTCTGCTTCAATCTCCTCATCTTCATCGCGGATCTAATTTTATTTGAGAAATGATGAGGAAAATTAGCAAGGGAGGCACCATCATAATTGCAAATTTTATTTATTAGTTATTAAATAAAATACATTTTGGTGCCCACAATCATCCACGGTAGTTATTCAGCAGCCAAGTATGACAATAAAAAAGGTCAAAAAAAGGTCACTTACGGGAAAAGGAAAACAATTGGTTACTTCAAGCACACTTCCAACATCTAACCCAAGGAGTTGACCTGTCACAAGAGCGGGCGAAAACTCCTTGCAATGTTTTATAATCTTTAATATAGCCTGTTATCAGATCAATAAAAACAATCAACTTTAAAAAACTTTTGTTTGCAAACCATAGCATAGTAGAAAGAACCCGCCCTAGAAACAACATTGGGTAACAAGACAACAAAGGGTCCTTCATGGGTGTAAGTGCTTCATCAAATTTAGAGGGAATGAATTAGGGTGAGAATGGAATGAAATTTTTTTGTACTATTATGTAGGTGAATATTTATCATTTTCATTCCTCCATACCGTTCATACTAACTTAAACGAGAGTTCCAGCCCAGTATCCCAAAAATATGTAGGTTAATGTATCATTCCTACTTTTAATCATTCTCTTTACAAACCTTATTATATATTTTACGGTCACACGTATCATTCCTTGGGCTTCAATTTTGTATGAAATCATATTCATTTTTTGCTCCCATATTTTTAAGAAAAAAAATAGAGGAATGAAGACGCGAGTAAAGAAGGGGGGTGAAACGACTTGAACTGTTAGACCTAACCTTTCCAAAAATAAAATTAAAATACAAACATTTGCGTGCTTTTGAGTTGGAAAAGAGCAAATAAGAGAGAGCCTAATTAAAATTTTATCGTTGCAATAATAAAAACAAAAGAATATAAATAAGGTTGCTATAATAGACTAAGTGACACCAAGCTTTATTCCTGTCCCTTACATCAAAATTTTAGAGTAAAAGTTTAGGATGAAAGTACTGATAATTTGCTACCTCGCTCGTTCCTAAAAAACTCCTGAGCATAAAGTTGTCAAAATTTTATGAATTTACTTCTTCTTCATCTGCTTTCCTCCAATTTTAAAACTCAGGTGTAAGTGAATCTGAAGTAATTCAATTGAAAAAACATACATGGTTTAACCATGACAATAATAGACATATCACATATTCCCTTTGACAAACTTCTTTATATCCTTTTATTTTAGTTTCATCACATATATCTTATATTATCTGTGTCTATCCAGGTCACACTCCCAAAATTCAAGACTGTCAAAGAATATAATAACTTACTCCTGACAACTGACAGATATCTGAAAAGTGAAAAAGTAACCCCCCCTCCCTCTTTCCAAGTTAAGTAAAAATAGCTGAAAATGATATCTGCAGTCAGAAGCAGCCTTATAGCAATGTTGCGGAAATGGTTTCATTTTAAAGTTCAAGCAACTAATTGGGTCATAAATGTTCTTTCTCGGAGGTTTATATAGCACTTACAATATGCTCAATATAAAATACTTCACGAACTCAAAAACCTCGTGGTCCTTTCACCTTTGGTAACAGCTAAAATGAAATAATAATTTCAGCATACTATGTATTTCCGCTATTATTAACACCTTTAGTAACACAACAAAATCCACTCTACAGTTAATCATGTTTTATCATGTTTGTTCCTAAAATTCACCACAATTTATATGATAAATGTCCTTCAACAATCTAGATAAGACCGATACCAAATTAAAGCTAAAATAAACATATCCTAATTGATTAATTCATCATACACAATAAAGATATATCTAATTAAATAGATAATTAAATAATGTAGGATTTAAATTTTTACCAATCCTTCCATCTGCACGACTCTGAGCGGAGAAGCCACTTCTTCCGTAACCGCCACTTGTAGGAACGAACGAGCTGCTGTATATGTAAATAGTTACAAAACCAATTCAATTTCAATTCTCATTGTACAAATGCGTATAGAGAGAGAGAGGGAGGGAGGGAGAGGGGGAGGGAGAGAGAGAGGGGGGGGAGGGAGAGAGAGAGAGAGAGAGAGAGAGAGAGAGAGAGAGAGACTAACGTTGCGCCATGATGAATCGACGAATGGAGACGAGTACTGAAGCTATGAAGAAGATGTTTTATTCCGTGCTTTAGTGAAACCCTAGCTAACTAAACAGAAAAGAGAGGATTTTGTAAAAAATAACTAAATAAGTCAGAGGGTGAAAACTAAAAACTCAAAATTTTGGCATTTTATTTTTACTGTTCTACTCTTCCGGTTTCAATTAGGGGCTGGGTTGAGTTGGCCCGAATTGATCATTTTAACAACTCAATCCATTTATTACATGTTATAAAAATTTTAACTAATTAATCTTTAAAAAATTTAAAAACTCAATAATCTTGTGACGGGTTGGATTATTTAGGATTGGGTTGATCGGGTTGATCGGGTTTTTAAAAAATAATATATTGTAGCAATCATATCTATCTATACTATATTATAATAGATGAAACATTAAAAGTTTGGTAGTCGGTCGGTCGGTACTTGCTGAAATTACTTAATTATCCTTATTAAATTATTCTAATTCTAATTATTGGGTCGATCAATTCTTGATATTGAAATCAACTTCCTCTATTACTTTATTAATTTCAATTCTATTTTATATCGAACACTATATCATTATAATTTATATTAAATTCAACTTCTTCTACCAATTCATATTTGTAACAGCCCGCACTTCCGGACTATTAGTTCTAAATCGAAAACTAAAAATAAAATATATTATTACTCGATAATTCTAATAGATCACGAAATTCAAAGCAGCGGTCAAACTCAATAATCAAAATCATAAAAATAGAGACGCAGCTCCACAAATCCGATAATAATTGTCTAACAGATAATTAAATTTATTCTCTAAAAACAAAATCTTTATTCTAATTCAAATAGCACAAAACGAAGCAGCACAGATCTCCTCATAGTTCTCATTCCTTAATTTTAATATGCTCCAAATTCCGAACCTGAAATGTTAAAAGGGGTGAGCTACACAGCTCAGCAAGTACAAATTGACTATCTCTTAAACAGAAAAACAATGGGTGTTTTGATAAAACGATTTTTCTTAAAACAATAATAATTTTGTAAAACATTTTCTAAAATAAATCCAACCCAAAGTTTTATATTTTATAAGTCAGAATTTAAAACAGAACAGAGCAGAATTTATAACAGTACAGATTTTATAACAGATCTGAACAGAATAAAACAGAACGAAACGATAATTCTTATAAATACCACAGTCTTGATCTACGGCCACACTTTGCCAGTAGCCGGCATCTAATTCTTATTCTTATTCTTTATACCACACTTTGCCAGTGGTCGGCATCTAAAGTTCAATAATTACGCGCCCTTAATAGGTATCTAAAGTTGCACACTTGTGCGCCTACTAAGGGTATCTAAGGCTAGTTCCGGAACTATAGCGTAAATTACGAACGGGTTCGAAAACGTAGAGACTGGGTTCTAAAATTCACAAATACTTATATCTTATAATTTCGAAATCAAAATTCTTATATCTTATACGAAATTAAAAACAGAACTGAAATATATTTTCCGAAAAATAAAAGTAAGTCAAAAGTACTTACCTCAAAGCCTGACCAGATCTGAATTTACTCTTTTTGACCCTCTAAACGATATTTTCTTGAAAAACACGAAACACGAAATCTGAAGATAACGAAAAGACCTTTCTGAAAAGTCCAGAATCACTGAATTCTGACTTACGATGAATTTTCTACGAATTTTACAAGACAGCTGATTTTTGCTGAGAAAGTCCTACGAATTTTAATGATAAAAACAAGGAATACGAATATGGTGTATTTATAACGATACAAAACCCTATATCTCAACTAGGAAATAATAATATTTCCTCCTAAAGATTTACAACCTCTCCAAGTAAATTCCATAAATAAAATATTTGATACACACAATTACCTAAACTAAAAAAATTTCGATTTTCTAAATTATTCTTACACTTATTTCCACAAATAACAAATCTTTTCACAAATCAACTACCTTGCACAACATGTTTTCAGAATATTCTAATTTTAAAATATTTATCTAGACAAATTAATATCTAATTTCTAATAAATAAATTAAAAATAAAATTACGAATTTTACATTCTTCCCTCCTTAAAAGAATTTGGTCCCCAAATTCACATAACATAAATAAATTAAATAAGTCACTAAAGAAAAGAAATCATACCTTAATTGCGATAGTTGTCATTTCCTGTCAGCTGAAACACACGTCCTTTGCCCATCTTGTTATCTGCTTCCTTCCTTGGTGGCGGTGGCGGATTGTGCGGACAATTCGAAATCTTATGTCCTACTTCTCCGCAATGAAAACAAGCACCTGTATTCCAACGACAGACTTTGTCCGGATGATTCTTGCCGCACCTGGTACACGTCTCTCGATCACCTTGACCCCCGATGTTATCGTACACGTGTGGCTTCTTGAGTGGTCCCTCTTGAAAAGATTGCCCACTAGTTTGAGTGATCCGCCTCTTATTCCAACTGCCAGACGCCTTTTCAGATTCTGCCAAGCCCCTTTCGATCACTAACGCCTTGTTGAGGACAGCCTCGTACGTCTGAAGTTCAAACGACGCCACTGAATTCCTGATGTCACTTCGAAGTCCCTCCTCTAATCTTCGTGCTCGACTGCTCTCATCTGCTACTAGGGTCGACGCGTACTTCGCAAGCTTTGCAAATTCTGCTTCGTATTCAATGACGGTTCTTCCACCTTGTTGAAGTCGAATGAAGTCCCTCTCTTTCTGCAGACGAACTGTTCTCGGAAAGTACTTGTCCTCTAAAGCCTTCTTGAACTTTGCCCAAGTGTACGGTTCATGATTTTCTTCAAGATTTGTCGTCTCATTCTTTCTCTTTTCCATAAGCCACCAGTCGTAAGCGCTTCCTTGCAATTGGTACACAGCTAAGGTCACCTTCTGTCCCTCATTGCTCCCCAGAAGTCCGAAAGCTTTTTCCATCTCTTGGATCCACATCTCAACGATAGCCGGGTCTGTAGCTCCATCAAAAGTTGGCGGGTTCAAACGCTTGAATTGAGAGACGATGTTGGGCTTCGGTTGCTGATTCACAAGTACAGCTAGAGTTTCAGCCAGCTGGTCAAAGACGTTTCCTCCTTCATCATTATTGCCCTGATTTTCATTGTTGTTCTGATTTTCTCCATCCATCTTTACTAGAACACACAAAACAAATTCTAAACTTATAGTCAATAATCAAAAAAACACAAAAGTCAAACATATCAAATAATCACACAAATAAATGCCCTAAATCCAAAATAATTTTCTAAGACCTATACGATAGTCTAAAGGATCGCATCCTAGGGAATGTACTAGTCCCATACCTAATACACTCCGAAGGACAGCCTGCTCTTGATACCAACTGTAACAGCCCGCACTTCCGGACTATTAGTTCTAAATCGAAAACTAAAAATAAAATATATTATTACTCGATAATTCTAATAGATCACGAAATTCAAAGCAGCGGTCAAACTCAATAATCAAAATCATAAAAATAGAGACGCAGCTCCACAAATCCGATAATAATTGTCTAACAGATAATTAAATTTATTCTCTAAAAACAAAATCTTTATTCTAATTCAAATAGCACAAAACGAAGCAGCACAGATCTCCTCATAGTTCTCATTCCTTAATTTTAATATGCTCCAAATTCCGAACCTGAAATGTTAAAAGGGGTGAGCTACACAGCTCAGCAAGTACAAATTGACTATCTCTTAAACAGAAAAACAATGGGTGTTTTGATAAAACGATTTTTCTTAAAACAATAATAATTTTGTAAAACATTTTCTAAAATAAATCCAACCCAAAGTTTTATATTTTATAAGTCAGAATTTAAAACAGAACAGAGCAGAATTTATAACAGTACAGATTTTATAACAGATCTGAACAGAATAAAACAGAACGAAACGATAATTCTTATAAATACCACAGTCTTGATCTACGGCCACACTTTGCCAGTAGCCGGCATCTAATTCTTATTCTTATTCTTTATACCACACTTTGCCAGTGGTCGGCATCTAAAGTTCAATAATTACGCGCCCTTAATAGGTATCTAAAGTTGCACACTTGTGCGCCTACTAAGGGTATCTAAGGCTAGTTCCGGAATTATAGCGTAAATTACGAACGGGTTCGAAAACGTAGAGACTGGGTTCTAAAATTCACAAATACTTATATCTTATAATTTCGAAATCAAAATTCTTATATCTTATACGAAATTAAAAACAGAACTGAAATATATTTTCCGAAAAATAAAAGTAAGTCAAAAGTACTTACCTCAAAGCCTGACCAGATCTGAATTTACTCTTTTTGACCCTCTAAACGATATTTTCTTGAAAAACACGAAACACGAAATCTGAAGATAACGAAAAGACCTTTCTGAAAAGTCCAGAATCACTGAATTCTGACTTACGATGAATTTTCTACGAATTTTACAAGACAGCTGATTTTTGCTGAGAAAGTCCTACGAATTTTAATGATAAAAACAAGGAATACGAATATGGTGTATTTATAACGATACAAAACCCTATATCTCAACTAGGAAATAATAATATTTCCTCCTAAAGATTTACAACCTCTCCAAGTAAATTCCATAAATAAAATATTTGATACACACAATTACCTAAACTAAAAAAATTTCGATTTTCTAAATTATTCTTACACTTATTTCCACAAATAACAAATCTTTTCACAAATCAACTACCTTGCACAACATGTTTTCAGAATATTCTAATTTTAAAATATTTATCTAGACAAATTAATATCTAATTTCTAATAAATAAATTAAAAATAAAATTACGAATTTTACAATATTTTAATTCATATCGAGTTTTATATTATTCTACTTTTTTACTTCGGGCTAAATTAAATTTAAGCAAACTAAATATAATTATTAAGATTTAGTTGATATATCATGTAAATCGGGTAAAGATAAAATAAAAATACTATCCATCCTCTTAAAAAATTATACTAATATACTTGGATAAACAAAAATTATACAAATGAACTTGGACATCGTGCTAAAATAAAATAATGTAAATCACTGATCTGAGATAAATCAAATTAATACTAGACTACGTATAATTCGTATCCTATTGATGTGAACTAAAAAATCAAATTGTAATTAAAACATAAATAATATTTTTTTAAAAAATACACATAAAATTATCAATAAAATTATATCGTTCAATCAATAATATTGTTTTTTTCAAATATCTTTTATAGAATTATAGTTAATCGATTAAGTAATCATCATGCTAAAATACTATTTATAAGGTCTGAACGTAATGGAGACATTATATTTTTACACTAAATAAAATAATAATTTCGTTATAATAACATTCACCCCCTTACCAATTGTATCACTTTAAATAAGTTTAAATGTTCTAAAAAGTTATGAACATATACATTTACTAATATAATTATTATGAAATCATCTATCTCTACTATATTATAATAGAAGAAACATTAAAAGTTTGGTAGTCAATCAGCCGGTACTTGGTGAAATTACTTAATTATACATTTACTAATATAATTATTATGAAGTCATCTATCTATACTATATTATAATAGACGAAACATTAAAAGTTTGGTAGTCAGTCAGTCGATACTTGGTGAAATTACTTAATTACCCTTACTTAATTATTTCAATTCTAATTATTGGGTTCATCATTTCTAATTCTAATTGATATTGAAGTCAACTTCTTTTATTACTTTACCAATTTCAATTCTGATTTATATTGAATTCTATATCATTATAATTTATATTAAATTCAACTTCTTCTACCAATTTATATTTTAATTCATATTGATTTCTATATTATTCTAATTTGTTACTTTAGGCTAAATTAATAAGCAAACTAAATATAATTATTAAGAGTCAGTTGATATGTCATGTGAATCGGCCTAAGATAAAATAATAACACTATCGGTCCTCCTAAAAAGATTATATAAATGAATTTGGATAAACAAAATAATATATTTTATGTATCCAGGATAAAAAAATACATTATACAATTGATTCAGACTAACACAAACTAAAATAAAAATACAATTCGACCAACAAAAATAAAATAATATATACTAATTATTCAGTCTAAAACAAAATTATTTTATTGATCCACACTTTAAAAAAAATAAAATGAGACTAAAAATAATTAGTTTGTTTTGGTTGGTGTATTGGGCATCGAGCTAAAAAAAATGTAAATCACTGATATGAGATAAATTAAATTAATATTAAAGTAAGTATAGTTCGTATCCTAATATTGTAAACTAAAAATTCAAATTTTAATTAAAACATAATTTGTTTTTTTAATACACATATAGTTATTAATAAAACTATATCGTTCAATCAGTAATATTATCTTTTTCAAATATCTTTTATTCAATTATAGTTAATCGATTAAGTAATCATCATGCTAAAATAATATTTTTTAAGGTCCCAACATAATAGAGACATTATATTTTTACCCTCAATGAAATAATAATTTCGTTATAATAACATTTCCCCCCTTACCAATACTATCACTTTAAATAAGTTTAAATGTTCTAAAAAGTTATAAACATATACGTCTACTAATATAATTATTATTATCATTTAAAATTTTAAATGAACAAAATTAAGAATTAAATTCAAAAAAAATTAAAAAATTATATAATATTAAAAAAAATCTGTGCGATCCGTGCATCGCACGGGTTTTAAGCTAGTCAAATAACAAATAAACGTTTATTATTATAAACTAAAAAGGGAAATTATATCTTAAATTTTTTTTACTTACTCCAAGATTTTTAATTGGTAGTCAGGGTCTTATTCTGATCTAGATAACATGTGCCCGTTTGAGAAATGTTAAAATAACTAACTTATAACTTAAAATGAATAAGTAACTTATAAGTAATAAGTAAATTAAAAATTATAAGTTATATAAGTGTTTGGATAACTTTACTTAAAAGTCAGAATTATTTTTATTTAAATGAACTAAAACAAATATTTTTTATATACAATTATCTTAATTCATGAGTTTTGAATTAATATAATATTTATAAACATATATTTTAAAATTAAATTTAATAAAAAAAGAAAAATTAAAATAAGTTAAAAAAAAAGTACGTCGTTGTTAACATTTAACTTATCAGATTATAAGTTATAAATTTAACTTACAAGTGGGTCGACAAACACTCTTTAATAAACTGTTACGAACTTATAAATTATAAGTAGCTTATAAATTATCACACAAACACAAACAGGTCTCATGTATGCTAGGCAAATTTATTAATGAAAATGAATACTGTCATGCAATACTTAGCTGCATTCATACCGTGGACACATGAAAGCCTAAAATCTTGTCGGGAGCAACTTAAAAGTTTTATACAAATATTGCATGATTTTATTATTAGACAAACTCCAAGGATATGTTAATTAGACCGGGTTGGGTTGAGGTTTTAAATGGATAAACTTTAAACCAGCCTATTATAAACGACAAAATTAAAAATCAACGCAATTGATCCATAATTGTGGATGATTCAGTTTAGTTGACCAAATTCAGAATTTGGTTGGGTCAGTTTCGACGGGTTGGACAACTCATTAGCAACCCTAATTTTCCTATTAAAAAGTGTCCCAATCCCAAAATGCCAATCACATACCTGTCGGGACATTTTGAAAATGCACAACATATTATTGTTTTTCCCTTGAATTCAGCACGCACCCGTGAAAAAAGTAAAAAATAAATAAAAATACATGAGATATGTATTTTAAGAATGTATTAATAGTGATACGCATTCTTAGAATGCGTATTTCTTGCTATTTTTTAAAAAAAAATTAAGTGGAAACGTCAATTCACCTTTGTAATAGAATTTTGGATAACGGAAATTCACAAAGGTGAGTATTAACGGAAATTCACCAAATGTCAATCTAGTCAAATCCTAAGTTCCCGAACTCCAATGTTATCAAACTCGAATCTTAGACGAAACCTGAAATTGAAAGAATGAGCTGTGAAACCCAGCAAGAAATCAATCGATCCAACTAGTAGGCCAAGTAACACGTAAACATATAACAAAATACTATAATCTATATGATACGATACACTAAACAAACACTTTTAATAAACTTTCATATTCTTATTTGATACACACGATACAAATAATTACATAAAAGACAATAATTCAAAACCAATAATTCATACCACGACCACTACAACCCGGTGATAACGGTCCTAAATTTTCTAAAAATTGTCGCTACAAACCGGTGATCACGATTCTAAGTTCTTATTCGATATTTTTCACAAACCATGGCACAAATCAGAGATTCAGAATTATCATCTAGACATCATAGAGATACAACAATACGTATACTTGTAACACATAATACTTTCAAATATATCATCACTTATCCCAAATTTTGATAATCAAATATAAACACATAACATATAATTTTGAAAACACTAACAAACTCGATTGAAAACTTACCTCAAAATCTGACAAGATCTAAATTTGTTCTTTTTTACCATTTAAACGACATTTTATTGGAAAACACGAATCCCCAAAGTCGTAGAGAACGAAAAGACCTTTCCGAAAAGTTCAGAATCAACGGATTCTGACTTACGATGAATTTTTTACGAATTTTACAAGAGATCTAAATCTTTATGAGAAATAGCCCTACGAATTTTATGAATAAAAACGAGGAAGACGAATATTGTGTATTTATAATAATACAAAACCTTATATCTTAACCTACAAGTTATCCATATTATAATCTGATCCAAATTTTAGGCCCATCAGTTTAATTCAATTTTAATATCCTGATCTTTATCTAATTTCAATACTTTTTATTTTGTTATTCAATTATTAATATAATTCTAAAAATTTTGGGATATTACAGTTATATATGGTATGAGACTTAACAATGATTTGTAAATATTATAGTACGAAGGCCTGAGAGCAGAACTAGTTGTCTGTGAAACAGAACATTGCATAAGGTGTCAGTGATCTGTGAAGGAAAACTAAGTACTACCATTAGAAGAATTGTTAAGTGAGGATGAATACGAAGGTTATATGGTTTATATAAAGACTCGGAGAGAAGACGTGAAGATATAACAGTTAAAGGGTTAAATTGCGCTACAGAAACTAAGTCAAGATGATCACTGCCTTGTAGTAGGAGTCACCAAAGCTACTCTATTACCTAGTAGGAATAGGTATATTAAAGTATGGCTAAAAAACTAAGTACTAGAAGCGGTCTTGACCTAGTAGGAGCAATATGGAAGAAATGAGATTAAAAATTAAGTCAAAAGTGTATCGTGTTCACTCTCGTCACAAGTAGCCTCCCTTGTATGCCTAGTAGGCGCAAGTAGCCTTAATTTTCTAAGGCAAAACACTCTATTGGAGCTAGTAGGCGCAAGTGAAGCCTTATGGTACCTTGTAAGTGCGCAAGTGAGTGAAGAAACTAAGGCAAAACATCTTTTTGTCCCTTTTTGGCGTAAGTGTGTATAAAAACTAAGTACAAAGAGCCCTTGTGACAACTATAGGCGCAAGTACTGCCATGTACATTCCTTGTAGCCGAAAGTCACTCAAGATTCTAAGTAAAGAAGGTTCCAAATATACCTGTGGTGCAACTATAGTTCAACGAACAAGTCAGGCGTAAGTTGTACAAGAATGCAAGTTGTCACATCAATTTACTTGGTCATGAGCTTGCCACGTATGCTCTCTCTCTCTCTCCCCCTCTCTCTCCATACCTACCAGGCTATATAATCAAAAAAATGTTGATTGGAATTATATTTCTCCTATAGTGAAAAGTGTGAAACTCTTGCAAATTATTCCCAACACAAAAAAAAAATAATTTGACAAGGAGAGGTCATGCCCAGTTGATTACTCACCATTAAAACCTTATACATTTGATTGCACTCGTCATTTATAGTCTCTTTGATTGTATTGATTATTATTTAATAAGAGCTAAGTTTTTAGAGCGATAGAAAAAGTCGTTAGTTTGATAGCTTATATATTTGTATTGGCTCTTTTTAGTGTAACTTTAAATCTATATTCAAAGGTATAACCAAACCTTTGTGGTTTAATTTATTTATATAAGAATTATTCTGCGAAATCTCTTCTGTCTGTTTAGTTCGTTGTAAAGTATCTCCGTTGCATTTAAGATTTAAAACGAAGAACATACATTCACCTCCTCTATAAGTTGAACCTAACAAGAATTAATTGACAATGACAAATAATCATATTCACATTTATATGAAAAATAATAAATAAATTTATAATGAGTGTTTTATTCAATAAAACTTATTTTGTGGGGAAGTATATGTAATATTTTTAAGAAAATATAATATTAAATTTTATTCATGCGATCAAAATTAAATAAGTTAACAGTTATGAAAGAAATCAAGTGGTTTTAAGTGTACCCACAATTCATAAATTTATTTATTTTATTAATTTAAACCAATATATTTAAGCTTATTCCGAATTTAACATCGGAATCTACTCGATTTTAAAAAATATAAAATTTGTCTGTTTTTTCCCAAATATATTAGAGCTCGATCGAGCTGAGTTGCATTTTTTGATTAGCGGATTCAGAAAGTCTGTTTATTGAATCGATGAGGACGTTATAGTAATGAAATAAGGTATTTGTAACATCATACATTCAAGGGATTAATGCGTTAGAAATCTTTATAAAGCGAAGTCAATAGATAATATGTATCAACATTTTTAGCTTGATTTACAGGGATTTGTCATGAACTTGACCCGATTTTTGAAAAGTACTAGTTAATTTATCCAGGTTATCGCACAATTAATTAAATATACGAGTGTTGTGCCCAACCAACATTTTTCACGTATTTCACTTTGTTAAAACAAAATATACATTAATATCAAAATTTAAACTAGGTGTATGTGACTTTTTTTAATAATGGTGAATTTTTAAAGAGCAAATGTTAAATTCTAATTTATATTTCATACAAAATTAGAAGAAAAATGTTATTTTTTAAGCAATTCTATTAAAAAAATTATAGCAATTAATATAATTTGGAAAATGTATTGATTTTAACGATTTTAGACAGAACTCTCATTACAAAAAATTATAAATTTTATATTATTTCATATAATAAAAATTACAAATGGATTATAATTTGGAAAATGTATTGATTTTAACGATTTTAGACAATACTCTAATTACAAAAAAATGTAAATTTTATATTGTTTCATATAATAAAAATTACAAGTGGATATTTTAAATTTACGATTGAAACAATGAACTTCTTGCAATTGTTTAATTTGGTATGAAAATATTACAAGTTATTATATTATTATTTTCATATTTGAAATTATAATTTATGAATAAAATTTATAAGCACAATAAATATATGATTTGATTCTATTCATTTTGATTTAAAAATGGAAAATAATTATACTGATCACACAAGCTATCATACTTTTTCCTTTCATAATTATATTATAATATTAAAAAATTAAGTACTAATATTTATGAAAATTCTATAGAATTTAGAAAAGTTTGGCAAGTAAAACTAATATATATGATTATAGAATTTGTATATGTTGTGCAAGACATGCCTGTATCATAACAAGACTAAGTCATTCTGACAACACTAAGATTAGTTGTACTGTGGCCTTAATCTGTAATTTATACTTGTAACACTTAATGTCTGTAAAATGTAAATGGAGCAGACTGGAGCATTTTTCCCTAAACAGTGTCAAGCCTAAGAATTCTATCTGGAAGAAGATCAAGAAGGTCATGCCTCAGAAGAATTATGAAGAAGCTTGGAGTTGAATAATTCTGTTTGGTGAAAAACATTCTAAGTCAAGATCTCTACAAGTCAAATAATTAGTGTTATAGAGAAGTCATTCGAGAACTCAGAAAGACCTATCGAGAACTCAGAAAGACCTATCGAGAATTCAGGAATTGTCTATCGAGAACTCAGAAAATGCTATTGGAGATATCGATAAGTCAGATACCCATTCGAGAACTCAGAGATATCGACAAGTATACATTCATTAGAGAACTCTGAGTTATCGATAAGCCAAAGTCCATTAGAGAACTCTGAGTTATCGATAAACCAAAATTTACTAGAGAACTCAGAGTTGTCGATAAGTCAAGTCAACAATGAAGTTTCAGATATATCGACAAGCCAACATGCCTATCGAGATGTCGAGTTCTCTACAGCTTAATTGGAGATCTCGAAGTGAAGAAATTTCTCTAAGTACAGAATTGCAAAACAGTTCAATATCCAAGGTTGTAAATCAACAAACAATTCACATAGCTGGATTGACAAGTCTACAAAAAGCAGCTTGAGAGATGTGCAAGATCAATGGCAAGATTAACTGACAAAGGAAGATTAAAGTAAACACGGGATGCTAAGGATATGCTAAGCCAGAAATGGAAGATTTGATTTTCTATAAATAGAAATGACAAGTGACAGTTTAGAAAAGCTAATAGAATGTTTAGTATCCACTGTGTAAACCAGCAGTTAACTGAGTTATAAAGTTAACACTGGTCCTCTAGTTATATAAAACAATCTAGATAGAAAATCTGGTAATTCTCTCACAAGAAAGAAGATAAGTTCTAAAACAAGAACTTAGAGATTTTGTAGCAAAACACTGCTTGATTTTTTAATATAAAATTAAGTGAATTTTGAAGATCTTTGTTTTACATATTTGCACAGTTATTTATGTTTAACATCTATTCTACTAAATCATTGATAACAACCAACTGCTAAAGCCAAAGTCGATCAAAAATCAAACATTTAAGCCCAAACACATTCACCCCCACCCCTCTGTGTTGTATTCATACCTAACAAGTGGTATCAGAGCAAAATCTGAAAGTAAACAGATTAGATCTTGGAAAAATGAATACACGGAAAATCAGTAGTATCAAGATTCCTCCCTTTGATAAGGCCAACTACACTTTATGGAAAAAGAAAATGTTGCTGTTTATAAGAATGGTCAATCACCTTTACATTGGTATCCTCAAGAATGGGCCCTTCACTCCTGTGGTTAGAGTTGAGAAAACCAAAGATGGAGATATGGTTATTCCAGCTCATTATGCTCCCAAGGATCCCTCTGAGTATACTGAACCTGGAAGAGAGAAAGTTTCCCTAGACAGTGCTTTGCAACTGATATTAATTGAGTCACTTGACAATGTAATGTATAATAATATTGTCAACTGTGACACTGCTAAACAGATCTGGGAAAAGATTGAGATACTTTGTGAAGGAACTGAGGAGGTTAGGTCAAATCAAAGAAGGATATTGATTTCTCAGTATGAGGGTTTTATGGCTAAACCAAAGGAGGGTATTATTGATGTGTTTGAAAGGTTTAATTAGCTGATAAATGACTTGCAGCTTCATGATAAATTTTATGATATCGAAGAAGTGAATTTGAAGTTCTTGCTTACTCTCCCTGATCATTTGGAACAAAAGATCTATGCAATTCAGAGAAGGAAGGGATTTGAGTAGAATCACACTGGAAGTGCTTTATGGGGTTCTGAAAACTTATGAACTTGAAATGATTCAAAAGAAATCATTAAGGGTTGGTCAAGGATATGTACTAGGCGGCTCAAGTTCACTAATTGTGAATGATGGCCAGACTTCTAATGATGAGCAAAGATCCCAAACTCCAGAAACTTCTACAAGTGAGAAAAGAGTCAATGACACTAAAGAGCAAGTCATACTGGAATTGGATGAAGAAGATGAGTTCTATACTCTTGATGAGCTAGACAAATCAATGGCTTACTTGGCTAGAAAATTCTCTAACATTAGAGTGAAGAAACCAAGATTCTTCAAGAGCAAAGTACAACCTTTCAACAAAGACAACAGCTGGAAAGGAAAAGGGAAGTACACTCCTGATAGCAAAACTGGCTACAAAACTGGATTTGTTGATAGATCAAACATAAGGTGCTTTAACTGTGATGAGTTGGGCCATTTTGCTACAGAATGTAGGAAACCCAAGAAGGCAAAGAAAGACAAAGCCTATCTTGAATTGGAAGCAAAGTATGATGCTCTTCTAAAGAAGCAACAAGGGAAAGCTTATATTGCTGAGGGCAAGAGCTGGGATGATTCAGATAATGATGAAGATGAAGAAGTTGGAAACTATGCACTCATGGCCTTGGAGCAATGAGACTCTTCATCATCTAAATCACAGGTACCAACTCTTACCACAATTGATTTAAATGTGAGTCAATATAAGGAAACTGTTGAAAAGATGAGCACAGAAATGTTCCACATTCATACAAGCATGGTTGCTGCAAATGAGGAAGTTAGCAGATTTAAAAAGTTCAATGAAAAACTTGAGAGTGAAAAACAAGAGACTGAATTATTGCTGGTTGAGCTTGATGCTGCTAGGAAAGAAAATGCAGACTTAAAGAACAAATTAAAGTGTGCAAGTGAAATTGAAGCAGTATTGAGAGAAAGGCTGGAGAAGAATGAAGTGAAGCTGAAATCCTTCAAAAATGCTTCTGATTAGATTGGCCAATATCATGAAAAGAACAAGCCATGTGCAAACATTGTCATTGGTCTTGATTATGAGGGTTTGAACAACAAAAAGAAGTCTGTTAGTGACAAAGAAAAATCAACTGAAACTGAGGATGTTCCAATTATTTTGAAGAAAGTTGAATCACCTTTGTTCAAGGCATGTGAAGTGAACTTCAGTGAAGAAGAGTTGATCATCAAACAGGAGATAGCTGATGATGACAAGGAAAAGAAAAATGACGAGACAACTCAGTCTTCCATCTTTGTTGAAATGGCCAATCAAGAAACTAAGGAGCCTGTGAAGGAGGTTAAAGCTGAACAGGTCAAAAAGAAAAAGAAGAATAGAAATGGAAAGATTGGGATAAACAAAAGCAATAATTTTGCTTATGTTGCAGATGCTCCCAGAAAGAGGTGTGAGAATTGTGGATCAATGAATCACCTAACTCATCTTTGTAAAAAGACTGTTAGCAATACACTTGAAGGAGTCTGCAAGTACAATAAAGCTAAGGCTAATGATCCCTATTCATTCTATAACAAGTTTGACTGCATTCCCTACAACATGAAAGTGATGAAGAGTTGCCACAAAATTGAGAATTGATCTCATAAAATCAAAATTTGGTTTCGTATCTGAAAGGGAGAATGCTCAACAGTCTATGAATTCCATTGTATCTCAAAATTCACATTCTACTTCTGCAAAATCGGTTAACAAGAAGAAAGTGCCCAACACAACTTGGGTAGCTAAACACAACTAATCCTCATTGTGTGCAGGGCAAAGGAAAGAAGGTCATATGGATCATTGATAGTGGATGTTCCAGGCATATGACAGGTGATAAGGCCCTGCTATCACAATTTGAGGAGATGGCTGGCCCTTTGGTGACCTTTGGAGACAACAACAAAGGATTCACAATGGGATATGGCAAGATTGTTTCTGGAAATTTTGTCATTAAAGATGTAGCACTAGTTGCTGGATTGGAAGTAAATCTTCTAAGTGTTAGTCAATTTGCAAACAGAGGTTTTCAAGTTGTTTTCAGCAAAGAAGATTGTGCTTTTATTAGCAAAAAGACTGGTGAAATTGCTCTCAAAGGAGTAAGAAAGAGAAGCTTGTTTGTTGCAGACTTAGACTCAACAAATAAGGATGGAGTGTGTTGTTTCTACACCAAGGCATCAGAAGAGCAAAGCAAATTATGGCATAAGAAGCTATCTCACTTGAATTTCAAAGCAATCAACACATTAGTCAAGAAGGAGCTTGTGAGAGACATGCCCAGTCTGGAAGTTGCTCAACTGAAAGTTTGTGAAGCTTTTCAGAAAGAAAAGATGAATAGATCAAGTCACAAGTCAAAATATGTGAATTCTATAAATGCACCTCTGCAACTTATTCACATGGACTTGTTTGGGCTGGTAAATGTCTTGTCCATTTCAAGGAACAAATATGCCCTTGTCTTGGTTGATGATTTTTCAAGATACACTTGGGTTGAGTTCATTTACTCTAAAGATGAAACTCCAAACATTATAATTGAGCACATCAAGAAAATTGAGAAGCAAGTTGAAGGAGAAGTTAGTGTGAAAAGATTGAGGAGTGATAATGGAACAGAATTCAGAAACTCAACATTAAGTGAATTCTGCAAAAGCAAAGGCATTGTTCAAGAATTTTCAACAGCTAGAACACCTCAATATAATGGAGTAGTTGAGAGAAAAAATAGTTTTTGCTACAAGATGCTCAGTTGCCAACTAGTTTTTGGGAAGAGGCTGTTAATACTACATGCTACACTCAAAACAGATATCTCATAAACAAAGCTCATGGCAAATCACCTTACTCAATCATGTCTAACAGGAAGCCTACAGTGAAGCATCTACATTTGTTTGGAAGCAAGTGTTATATTCTAAAAGACAACTCTGAATATGTGGGAAAATTTTACTCTAAAGTTTTTGAAGCAATTTTTCTGGGATATTCATTGGAAAGAACATCCTACAAAGTTTATGTGATTGATCCAAAGAAAATTATGGAAAGCACAGATATGACTTTTGATGATGACAAGTGTCCAGGCTTGGAATGCCTTGATGTAAATGATGCTGAAGCCCTTGCATTTGAAAATCTAACCACTGATAGTGATTCTGATGAGGAAGATGAAGTTGTGGCACAACAAGTGACAAATGAAGAGACCTCTGAATAAAATCATGGGAATGAAAGCTCTCTTCAGACACCTGAATTTGATGGCACAAACTCAGGGGGAGAAGGGGAGAATGGAAATGACAGTCATGGTAATACTGAAGAAAATGATGAAGGCACTAGTCAAGAGACACACACTAGAAAGTGGGATAGGAGTCATACAGTAGAATCTATTATTTGTGATCCCTCAGCTGGTGTGAGAACTAGAATTGCAACTGCTAATGAATGCCTACATGCATATTTTCTATCTCAAGTAGAGCCCAAGAAAACTGAAGAAGCCTTATTGGATCCTGATTGGATATGTGCTATGCAGGAGGAGCTGAATCAGTTTGAGAGAAACAAAGTTTGGAAATTAGTTCCTGCACCAAAGAATAGAAGCATAATTGGAACTAAGTAGGTGTACAGGAACAAAATGGATGAAAATGGAATTGTTACTAGAAACAAAGCAAGGCTGGTTGATAAAGGCTACTCACAAGAAGAGGGAATTAACTATGATGAGATTTTTGCTCCTGTTGCAAGACTAGAAGCAATAAGAATTTTTCTGGCATTTGTTGCACACTCAAATTTTAAGGTGTATCAAATGGATTTCAAGAGTGCTTTTCTTAATGGTAAACTAGAAGAAGAAGTTTATGTACAACAGCCACCTGGCTTTAAAGATCCATAATTCCCTAACTTTGTTTACAAATTACTCAAGGCTCTATATGGATTGAAACAGGCACCTAGAGCCTGGTATGACACACTGTCAGAATTTCTACTCAAACATGGTTTTACTAGAGGTACTATTGATAACACTCTCTTCTACAAGAAGCATGGTAAAGATATGATCCTAGTTCAAATCTATGTGGATGATATCATCTTTGGATCTACAAATGAAAAGCTTTGTCAAAGATTCTCTAGGTTAATGCAGAGTGAGTATGAAATGAGCATGATGGGAGAATTGAGTTACTTCCTTGGTCTTCAAGTTAGTCAAAGAAGTGATGGTATTTTCATCAGCCAAACCAAATATGTGAATGACTTATTGAAGAAATTTGGTATGGTGGATAGCTCACCTGCATCTACACCAATGTCTACTGCAACCAATTTGGATGAAGACAAGAAAGGCAAGAGTGTGGATATTTCAAGCTACAGAGGGATGATTGGATCATTGCTTTATTTGACTGCTAGTAGACCAGACATCATATTTGCTACTTGTATATGTGCCAGATTTCAAGCCAATCCAAAGGAATCACATTTGATGGCTGTAAAAAAAGATTTTTAGATACTTAAAGGGAACTCCAAACTCAGGATTATGGTATTCTAAGGGAACTGGTTTTGAAGCTGTTGGATACACAGATGCAGATTTTGTTGGATGCAGGGTTGATAGGAAAAGTACTAGTGGAATTGTCAATTTCTTGGTCAAAGACTTGTATCCTGGTATAGTAAGAAACAACAATATGTGTCAACTTCCACAGCTGAAGCTGAATATATAGCTGCTGGAAGTTGTTGTGCTCAGGTGCTTTGGATTAGAAATCAGCTAATGGACTATGGTCTAGTTTTACACAAAATTCCTATTATGTGTGACAATACTAGTGCCATATCTATAGTAGCTAATCCAGTTAATCATTCTTGAACAAAGCAACGATTTTATCAGGGAACATGCTGCAATTCGTACCATTGAGCTCATTTTTGTTCCAACAGAGAAACAATTAGCTGACATTTTTACTAAACCTTTGGATGAAGCAAACTTCACTAGACTTGTGAGTGAAATTGGAATGCTCAACTCTTCATCCTAAGGCAAGAACTCAGCTATTGTGTTGCAGCAGATTAATTTCTAATAAATCAACCTAGTTTGATTTAATTGGAAATTAACTGAAATATGAATTATAAATATTTCAGAATCTCTGTATATTTATTTTTCTTAAAAACTCAAAAATTAACTTAGAATATTTCAAATTCTAAGTAAACTGCTTAGTTGTTAATTTACATCTTAAATGTGTAAAATTAATACAAGGCAGAATAACAGTACCCAAAGGTATAGAGAACTGAGTTCTCGATAAGTCAAAATGACTTATCGACAAGTCATTTTAGAGTTCTCGAGTGAGTCCTCGATAAGTCCATTTACAGACTTCTCGAATGACTTCTCGATAAGCTCTATTATGACTTATCGATAAGACCATGCAGAGTTCTCTAATAGTGTTAATTCACAGAGTTCTCGACAAGGATATTTTGAGACTTATCAATAACTCAGAACTAAAATAATTTAATTCAATGAATTATTTTAGACAAACACTTTTGGAAAATTTATTCTGATTTCAATTTGATTCAATTCAAATAAATTAGAATTATCTTAGTCCATTTTCGGACAAACTGGGCATTTATCAGAGTTCTCGATAAGTCATTTTTGACTTCTCGATAAGTTTAATATCAAACATTTATTTGACTTCTCGATAGGTATTTTACTTTTTCTATAAATACCCAGACTTCTCGATACATACACTGTACTTACACTTTCTCGAGATCTCAAGTGACCTAGCTTTCAGATAAAAGGCGATTTCTCTCTCGTTTTTGCTCCTTTCTCAAAACTTTATCTTACCCACTACTTCTAAACACTAAAATGGCACAAAACATTGTTAGAGCTATCATTCCAGAGAAGGGAACTAACTTTATTGCTTTTCTTGATGCTAACCAAGCCCTTGATAGTTTCAAGGGGTTTGTGAAGTTTCTTTCTGAATCCTATATTGCAGGTGCTTTAACTGCAAGTCCTGTGCTGTATTTGGACGTTCTTCATGAATTTTGTACATCAGCTATAACTAGGATAGTTGTTCTAGAGAATGTCACTTCTATGGCGGTCACATGCACAATTGGAGGCCAGGAAATTGAGTTTTCAGCTGCTGATGTGAATACAACCCTGGGATTGCCAACTGAGAATTATGGAGAGATGCCAACTGCAGATGAGTTGAGTGAATTCATGGACTTTATCAACTACAGTGGCTCAATCAACTTGGAAAGCCTGAACAGGACAAACCTTAGGAAGGAATGGTCCTTTGTGTTTGACTCTGTAGTGAGGGCTTTCACTTGCAGAAAAACTGGCTTTGACAACATCTCAAGTGTGGTGCAGAAGCTGGTGTTCTCAATAGCTCACAACAGGCATCTGAATATTGGGGCTCTAATTCTGGAGGAACTGGCTACCAGGCTTACTATGCCTTTGAAGAATAGAGGTAAAGAAATCTTTTTGCCAAGGTTTATTATGTCTACTTTAGCTCATAAAGTAAATGACATACATTTGTTAGCTGGTATTGATAGTAGTAGAATTGACAATTATAAGCAAGTGTCCAAAATAATATTTAGCTCACTTACTTCAAAGAATAAGGTGAGCATAAGTCTTAGAATCACTCCATTTATGTTGGAGAGATTCAGGACTTATCCTTACCCTATGCTAGACATGAGGGCTCCTAAATTTGCTAGTTTAGCTATGGTTCCTGAGCCTGTGGAAGCACAAACATAGGCACACCAACAGGGACCTTCCAAGGCTGCAACCCCTTCTTCTAAACCACTAGATGTTAGCAAACCAACCACTTTAGTCTCTCAAAAGACTGAAGTGAGTAAAAAGAAGAGAAAGGAACCAACCCTTGCTGTTGTAAATGAGAGTGAAACAATTCAAACTGAACCAGAGTTACCCTTGGTCAAGAAACTAAAGAAGAATAAGTTACCTGAGTTGACCACTCAAAACACCTTTGTGTCCTCCCAAAAGGGCACAGTTGAACAAATGGGGAGTAAACAGTAACTAGATGCTTTCTCTCAACCGGGTGTATATATTGAAAAGAGCATTAACCCCAATGCATCATGTACTGAGTCAGCACAACCTGCACCTAGAGTGTATGGTAGGAGAAATAAGGATGGCACACACAGTGAGGGCACATCATTTGAAGCTACCTCATCCATTCAGGGGGAGCTGCCAATACTCACAACTGAACAAACTTCTCTAATCTCTCAAATTTCTTCATCATATAGAGCACTTGAATCTGATTCTCAAGTGCACCAACACTCAAGTGACTTGGTTCATGAAACTGTGCTCACCACTCAGAACCAACATCTAGATGGTGAGAAGCTACTAGCTGGGGTAGACCTTGATGACACCATCACAAATATGGGGGTTTCATCAGTTTTTACTGAAGACCCCATGGTCACTCTTGCACCTTCATGTGCACAATCATCTTCACAGATGAATAGGTTTGAGGGTAGTACTCTTGAGGGAGAGCTATCTAAATCCTCTCCAATTCAATTGGAGGTTCCTCTAGAAGGAACAACTTCCCTCAAAACCCTAGCTGAAATTGCCTTGACAGTTAAAGCTAGGAGAACAATTGCCAATGACCCTGTTATGGAAGAGGGAAATTCATCACATTTATGTGACATTGCTCTGCAAGGTGCACAAAGGTTTGAGGCTGGTGTACATGACAGTAACCCAGTAAAATCCTCTCCAATTGCAATGGAGGTTCCCACTACATGTGGTGAACAACAAACTGTCAAAACCACAGATTTATCTGTGAGTC
This sequence comes from Apium graveolens, assembly GCF_009905375.1. Taxonomy (NCBI): domain Eukaryota; kingdom Viridiplantae; phylum Streptophyta; class Magnoliopsida; order Apiales; family Apiaceae; genus Apium; species Apium graveolens. Next base: position 279,274,697 of record NC_133655.1, read on the forward strand.
AAACTGTGACTTCAGTCACAGGTGGTAATCTGGACATTTCTCAGCAGCCATCCACATCTCAATCCAGCCAACCACATGTCATGTGTAATATCCGGGATATATCGTGTAATTATTTTTGCTATTATATAATTATTATGTGTGTTCAGTAGAGATGCACAAAAGGCCCACTGGGCCGGGCCTTGACCGGGCATTAAAAAGCCCGGGCTTTGACCGTGCCGGGCTTTTCGGGCTTTGACTTTGACCGAGCCGGGCCGGGCCGGGCTTTCTGGAAATTTCAAGGCCCGTTTGGGCCCTCGAGGCGGGCCTAACCGGGCTTTTTTTCGGGCCGGATCGGATCGGGCCGGGCTTTTTTCTAATTTAAATCGGATCTAGTATTATTAGAGATTCCGAAGAATACATGTGTTAGCAACTAGATCATCGTAAAAATATATTAGTTTACATGGAATATTTTAGGAAAACATTACTTCGTTGAAAACATTTAAGTTCCGCAAAAAATAAACATGTTTATATAATATATTTTATCATTGTTATGATAACAATGATATCATTGTTATGATAACAATAATATCCAAATATTCATGACAATGATATCCATATATATATAGTGTACTTATTATATCTTTTTTCATTATTTATGTAACGAAGTATATAAATAATATTATTAATCACAAATATGTAAATATATATGTGTTTAAAGTATTATTTATATGTATAGTAAATATAAATTTATAAATATATAAGAAAATATATTAGAATAATCAGATTATAACCGGGCTTTTTCGGGCTTTTAATCGGGCGGGGCCAGGCCGAAGCCCGGGCTTTTAACCAGGTCGGTCCGGGCCGGGCTTTGCCTAAAAATATAGGGCCCGTCGAGGCCCGAAGCCCGGGCCGGGCTTTGACCGGGCCGGGCTTGACCGGGTTTTGACCGGATCGGGCCGGGCCAGATTTTCGGGTCCGGGCTTTTTGTGCATCTCTAGTGTTCAGTATCTATTATGTGAGCTAATTGTTAAGTGTTATCTGTACTTGAATATTCAAAAATAATATTAATTGAGTATTTTAATTTTTATATGTCCAAAATAAAATATAGATAATTGTCATATCTTCCTAATTATTTTTATGTTGGTTTATGGATTTATAAGAATCATATGAAATTTCTAAAATCTTTTTCCGGGTAATTAAAATCTATTTTATTAAAACGGGAACCAACCGACGTCACCCGTTACTACGTTTTTGGAACCCGAAACTCTTTCGAGAACTCCTTCCTAACCTAATTGTAATATTCCGAGCATATTCCATGTTTCGACTTTTTCGATCCGGCGTACGGTTTGTCCTGCGCGGGTCCCGGCGCAACATTTTCGATACAATATTCGTTTCGGTAAATCAATAAAACCCGTATTTTCGATAAACGGGAGCTTTTTGTTAAACTATCCCAATTATCACTTCGTAATACGTGTAACCAGGCGCTGAGACCAAGACCGCAATACAAATTGTACTGATTTGGATAATTATCCCGAAAACCGATACCGTTTGGATCAGTTTTTACAAATAAACGTACCGTTTTATATCCGGAATGATCCAACGGGATACTAATTTTCCGTAATTATAAATAGCCTTTTCCGTATTTTATTTCGTATCAAAATCATTTGCAGACAGATAATTATTTAATTTTCAGAGAAAAGCCCTAATTACATAAACTGTTTTAAGAATCAAACAGCAAAACGAAGGCGTTACCGATCTCTGTTTTCAAAGCTTGAGTAACTAAAACGAAGGATTTGAAGTGTTCTATCAGATTCTGAGCTTTGTTTCACTGCAGAAATCAAGGTTATTTTTCTAAAAATTTATTTATGTTCGAATTTATTTTATTAAAAATATGAATTTTTGTTCGGATGATTGTTAGTATGATTTGATGATTGCATGTTGTAGAGCTTGTTTTCCTGATGATTTTCATATGTCATACGTTTGATTTGGAGTTCAATAACATGCTCAAAAGTGGGTTTAATTTTCGAATTTCAAAATTAGGGTTTATAACCCGTATGAATGTTCTTAATTGAAATTTGGGGGTTTCTTATTCTGTGATAGATTGATGTTGTGTTATAGTGGGTTGTATTCTCTGTGAAATTTGCAATCTAGTCGTATAAGTTTCATGAACCAACGAGGTCTGTAGAGAAGGGAGTTATGTTTTGAAGTTTTCCGATGTTCGCCGGAAACCGGAAAACTTCACGGCCAAATTCCGGCCAACTCAGGGATTGTTAGGATGAATTGATTGCATGGTTGTGTTCCTGGTGTTGTGTAGATGTGATCTGGAGGTGTTGGTGGGGTGAGGACGCCGGGAACGTGTTCTCCGGCGAACCCGACTGTTTTCCGGCGAAGGGCTGGAAAATTACAGTTTAGTACCCCAACTTTTGAAAACGATGTAGTTAGGTCCCTGAAGTTTCCAGACTTTGCAAATTTAGGATTCCTGTTTATAAAATATTTAAAAATCGTATTTCCTATTTATTTTTATTATAAAAATTCATTTTTAAATTCTGAAAATTCTAAAAATTATTATTTTAATTCTGAAAATTATTTTTAATTCACAAATAAATCTAAATTAATTAGTTAATTAATTTCAGTTAATTTATAATTGATTAATTGGTCAATTAATTCGAAAATTAATTGATTAATTGATTTAATTAATTATTAATTGATTTTAATTAATTATTTAATTAGATTTAATTATTTAAAAATGATTTAAAAATTCTGAAAAATAGTTTCGAGCTTTAAAATATTATTCTAAATTATTTCCAAGGCTCGAGAATTATTCTAAAATTATTTCGGAGCCAGAATGGGCCAACCGAACCCTGTTTATTAACCCGAAATTGATCCAACGACCCATTTTAATTCCGAAAAATATTTTAAAAAATCATTTTAAATACCAGAAAGCCTATTTATGACCCGAGACTTCTTTATAAATAATATATCATTGATTACGTGATGTATTATGTGCTATATGTGACTTGTTAATTGACTATCAGTCTATATATTCGGTGTTTACTTGATTATTGCATAACTTTCAATCCGTCAATCGAATTTGGGTAAAACGAAGGGTAGATAGAAGTATGTGTTGAATAGAATTCCATGAGTAAATTATTGATAGATGCTTATGATATGTGAGCAGAAGAGGCAAGACGTAAGAAAGGGAAATAGATAGTTGAAGAGTAAGACGGTTGTGATTGGAAACGAGTGCAGTGTAGTAAGTTAATATCAGGCAAGTGTTCTGAACTTTCTCGAGATATTGTAGTACTTGATAATCCTGTGATATTGCAAGTGCTTTGAAGCACAGAAACCTAAATCCTGATTTCAGTTATTATTCTTGAGCCATGAATCATATTCTTTCTAATCCATTGATTATTGTATACCCAAACAAGAACCACAAATCTACGATACCACTCCATAAATACATACAAACTAAATACCAAACACTGAAATGAACTATTATATACTCAACCCATGGTATCTTATACTTGGAAAGACCAAATCCTTGAAACCTTGAAATGTTGATTCCTTTGTTATCCAATTCTTTCATTACCCAGCATCCAAGCTTTTAAATTGCCTTATTGATCCTTACAAGGATTGAAACCCTTTCATTGTTAAACATTTATTGTTGTTAATGATTTCGGTTATTGTTTATTATGGCATATTCTGTTATTATGTTAGAATTGGATTGTTTTTATAAAATTGAGGACCAGATTCGTGGTCAGACCATATAATGGTCAAGTTAGGCCAATGTGAGCCTTGGATCCAGTAGTTAGAGCAATGCTGTGTGCCTTGCTCGGGGTTAGTGCGTGACTGATCAGCAGCCTAACCTTGGTTTTTAAATTAAAAGTATAATATCCAATTCTAAATCATAATCCATTGTTCACTTGATATCATAACCATATTCATCTGATGATCATTATTCTCAGTTTTGTCATAGTGACTTGTTGAGCTAGTTAGCTCATTTGTGCGATGTTGTTTATATTCTTTCCAGTTAAAAAAGAACCAATTGGTAAAGAGGATCCCCAGTCCAGCGCAAGAGTTAGGGGTTCAGGTTGAGAAAGCGGAGCTAGTAGGCTTCTTTTGGAATAATTTAAGTTTGTAAAAGTTTGTAATAATGTTTAATACTCAGTTTGAGTTTGAAATAGTTGGGATTTGAACGGTTTGTAATATATTAGTGTGTTTGGCTTGTGTGCATACTTTAACCTGTTGTGGTCCGTGGTGGTTGGTAAGTAGGGTCACTGTATATATTATTATTATCTTTATTATTGTTAGAAGCAGGTTATAATTAAGGTGTGTGTGTGGATCCCAAACTTCTGACCCGGGTTTGGAGGGCGCCACAGGTTTGGTATCAGAGCTACAGGTTATAAGTCACTGACACAAGCCTAGGTTGACGAGAATGGGTAGAGGGATAGGATTAGAAGTAAGGTATAGGATGATAGAACGTCGAGAGGTTGAGTGTTATGGTATAACCGGTATTAGTATAGTTTGCGTCGTGGTACGCGATTCTTATATTACGATATGATTTTAGATAGCAGAGATGGCCGACTCTTTTATTCCCGTATCAGCTGATCACTCAAAGCCTTCAGTTGGAGCACCAGCATCGGATCCACGTCCTGTGATTCCACCAGCATTGGCTATTCTACCTCCACCGGTGTTGCAGCCCGTACCATTGCAGGTTATTCCACCTCCAGGCATGAGGCCACCTGTCAGAGGACCCCCACCAGCTGATTCAGATTCCACTGGGCATTCAGTAGCGAGTACCCCATTCCAGTCTACATTGCCCCCAGTTCCTTATTACCCGTATGAGGCTCTTCTATTGGAGCGTGATTCCTTGTTGGCTCAGATTAGAGAGTTACAGCATATCATTAGGACTACAGATGTTGATCGTGGTGTGAGGGAGCTTCGAGAGGAGATTCATGTGACACGGAGGGTTCTTGAGGCTAGGCTACATGGAGCTACACTACCTGGCAGAGGCCCTGATGCACTGCTGGGCTGGACTACTGAGGTGATGGAGGACTTTGAGAGGCTGGCAGGACCAGAGTTTCCTTGGAATTGAGTTAGAGATTTTGAGATGGAGATGCTGAGCAGTGTTGTTATGGTTATGTAGTATGAACAGTAGTGTATAGTGTGTATCAGTAGACTTTTGAGTTGTATTTATAGACTAGCGATGTTGACTAGTGAGTAGGTTGTTGTACCCTTTTTGCTTTTACTTTTGAAGCGTCTTTACGCTTGTACTACCCAAAACTTTTGATCTATATATCAGTACCTTTTCCTTTCCAACACTGTCATTTACTTTATCGCACCTGTTTTACTTTACCTTATTTATTGCACCAGTATACCCTGTGATACCATGTACCCTGTTTTCCATAACTGTTTATATTCTGTAAAGAAGCATGCAATTTACTTAGTTACAATTGTTTTCAAAAAGAGATATTTCTATTTTACAAAACTTTTCTTTTATACAAAGATTTGATTCAAAAGTTAAATAAATTGATTGATTCTTTACAGAAAATACCTCCCAGAAGAAATACCCGCACCAACACCCAGAATGAAGAAACCAACAACAACAACAACAATAACAACCAAAATGATATAAACCAGAATATGAACCCAGGACCCATGGACCCACCAATAGCCCAGATTCTTCAAATCTTGGCCCAACAAACAGTTCACCTGGCACAACAACAGTAGAGACAGACCAATCCCCAGGTAACTTTCAAAACTTTTCAGGCAGTAAACCCACCAGAATTCAAGGGTTCCTTAGAGCCAATTTAAGCAAATGTGTGGTTAAAGGAAATAGAGAAGGCATTTGCCTTGGTAAAAGTGAAAGAGGAGCAGAAGGTTGAATTTGCAAGTTACTATCTGAAGAATGAGGCCACCTATTAGTGGGAGATGGTGAAGACATTGGAAAGCACATATGTTATTACTTGGGAAAGGTTTAAGGAATTGTTTTTAGAAAAGTATTTTCCTCAGTTTGTTCAGGATCAAATGGAGCTGAAGTTTTTAGAATTAAAGCAAGGGAACATGTCGGTAACAGATTATGAGGGGAAGTTTGAGGAATTGTCAAGGTATGTGCCATCGTATGTTGATACTGATAGAAAGAAAGCTAAGAGATTCCAGCAAGGCTTGAAGCCATGGATTAGAGGGAAGGTAGCTATTTTTGAATTGGATACCTATGCCGGGGTTGTACAGAAAGCTATAATCGCAGAGACAGAGAGTGAGATGTTCCAGAAAGAAAAGGAAAGCAAGAAAAGGAAAGTTGAGGGAAGTGAGGGTCAGTCACAAACAGGGAAGTTTCCAAATTTTAAGAAGGGCAAGTTTCAGCTAGAGAGAAATTTTAATTTCAGGAGACAAAATGCAGGAGACGGAGGCCAGGGCAATCGTCCAGCTAAGGTGAATCAGCCGAATCAGTTGAGATTAACTTTTCCAGATTGTCAAGTATGTAGAAAGAAGCATGGAGGAGTTTGTAACAAGTTGAATGTGGTATGTTTTAAATGCAACCAGAAAGGGCACTACTCGAGGGAGTGCCGAAATCAGCCAGCAAGAGAGCCAGCGAATAAGGATCAGCCTATCCGGAATCCAGCAGTGAAGGTTCCAGCCATTGGATTTACATGCTTTAAATGTGGGAAGCCAGGACATATGGCCAGGGATTGCAAGACACCAGCCCCAGTCAGTAATGCATTAAGGATTATGGGATCTACCCCAACAGTGAATGAGACTCCGAGGGCTAGAGTTTTTGACATATCGGTGAAGGATGCGATCCAGGATACGGATGTCATGACAGGTACGCTTAATGTGAATTCTTTATGTGCCAAAGTGTTAATAGATTCGGGAGCAACTCGATCGTTTGTTTCACAAGATTTTGTTAGTAAGTTAAATTGTCCAGTTGGGTATTTAAATAAAATAATGACGGTGGAATTAGCAAATCAAGAACGTGTAACTGTTAACCAAGTTTGTGGGAATTGTGAGATTGAGATTTCTGGTAGTAAATTTTGTGTAGATTTGATACCGTTTAAGTTAGGAGAATTTGACGTTATATTAGGGATGGATTGGTTATCTAAGCATGATGCTCAGATAGATTGTCGAAATAAGAAAGTAATGGTGAAAACGCCAGACGAAAGAATAGTAACGTTCTTCAAGGGACAGAAGCAGGTAAAGAAGTTCTTAACGATGATTCAAGCCAAGAAGTTACTACGACAAGGATGTGAGCATTTCGTAGCATATGTGATCGACAGAAGTCAGGAGCCAGCAAAACTTGAAAATATTCCAGTTGTGATGGAATTTCCAGACGTATTTCCCGACGAGTTACCAGGACTTCCTCCAGATAGAGAAATTGAATTTGCAATCGACTTAGCACCTGGAACCGAACCAGTATCCAAGGCCCCGTATAGAATGGCGCCCGTTGAGATGAAAGAATTAGCAAAACAATTGCAAGAGCTGTTAGAGAAAGGAGTAATTAGACCCAGCGTATCCCCGTGGGGTGCACCGGTATTATTTGTCAAGAAGAAGGATGGAAGCATGAGACTGTGCATCGACTATAGGGAGCTCAACAAGTTGACGATTAAGAATAAGTATCCGTTACCCAGAATTGATGATTTGTTTGACCAATTGAAGGGAGCCAAGTATTTCTCCAAAATTGATTTAAGATCGGAATATCATCAACTGAAAATCAAACCAGAAGATATACCAAAGACAGCTTTCAGAACAAGGTATGGACATTACGAGTTTTTAGTGATGTCTTTTGGATTGACCAACGCCCCGGCAGTGTTTATGGACCTGATGAACAGAATTTTCAAGGAATATTTGGACAAGTTTGTTATAGTATTTATAGACGATATTTTGATCTATTCAAAGACGGAGGAGGATCATGCGGAACATTTAAGGACAGCTTTGGAGATTTGAAGGAAAAAGAAGTTATATGCTAAATTGTCGAAGTGTGAGTTTTGGCTACAGGAAGTTCAGTTCTTAGGACACATAGTCAGTAACAAAGGGATCAAAATGGACCCGGCAAAGATCGAGGCAATTACAAATTGGGAAAGACCGAGAACACCCACTAAGGTAAGAAGTTTCTTGGGATTGGCAGGATATTATCGACGATTCGTTCAGAATTTCTCAAGAATTGCAACACCATTGACAAAGCTTACACGAAAGAATGAAAAGTTTATATGGAATGACAAGTGCGAAGGAAGTTTTCAGGAATTGAAGCGGAGATTAATCACAGCACCTGTTTTGTCACTTCCAGACGATCAAGGGAATTTCGTAATTTATAGCGATGCTTCTTACAAAGGATTAGGATGTGTTCTTATGCAGCACGACAAGGTGATTGCGTATGCGTCAAGATAATTGAAACCACACAAACAGAAGTACTCTACTCATGATTTGGAGTTAGCAGCTATAGTTTTCGCTTTGAAGATTTGGAGACATTATTTGTATGGAGAAAAATGTGAGATTTTCACGGATCACAAAAGTTTGAAATATATATTTACCCAGAAGGAACTTAATATGAGACAAATGAGATGGTTAGAATTGATTAAGGATTATGATTGCTCGATTAATTATCATCCCGGTAAGGCGAACGTTGTAGCAGATGCGTTAAGTCGGAAGGAAAAGTTAAATGTATTATCCGTACCTGAAGAGATATATAAAGAATTTCAAAAATTGGAATTGGAGATTAGAATTTGCAAGCCCGAGGAAGCAAAAGTGTACGGTATGATTTTCCAACCGGAGTTATTGGAAAAAATAAAGAAATGCCAGAAAGAGGTAATGGATCAAGATATAAATAGTTTGGTAGGTGAGGAATTATGCACGCAACAAGATGATCAAGGTATTCTTAGGTTTTCCTCAAGAATTTGGATTCCACCAGTGACGGAGCTGAAAAATGAAATTTTACAAGAGGCACATAGTTCAAGATATTCCATCTATCCAGGGAGTACCAAAATGTACAGAGATTTAAAGAAGAATTATTGGTGGCCAGATATGAAGAGGGAAATTGCGGAATGGATTAGCAAATGCTATACCTGTCAGAGAGTTAAAGCAGAGCATCAGAGACCAAGCGGATTGCTACAGCCATTGGAGATTCCAGAATGGAAGTGGGAACATATTACCATGGATTTCATAGTTGGATTACCAAGGACAAGGACTAATCATGATGCCATTTGGGTTATAGTAGATAGACTTACCAAGTCAGCTCATTTTTTGCCTATAAATGAAAGATTTTCGCTCGACAAGTTAGTTCATATGTACTTGAAAGAAACTGTAGTTCGTCATGGAGTTACAGTGTCTATTGTATCTGATCGAGATCCAAGATTTAATTCAAGATTTTGGAAGAGTTTTCAAGAATGTTTGGGAACAAGACTGAATATGAGTATAGCCTATCACCCCCAAACGGATGGCCAAAGTGAAAGAACGATCCAGACAATCGAGGACATGCTACGTGTTTGTGCTATTGATTTCAAAGGAAGTTGGGACGAGCATTTACCCCTGGTAGAGTTTGCTTATAATAACAGTTATCACGCCAGTATTGGGATGCCACCTTATGAAGCCCTTTATGGACGCAAGTGTAGATCTCCAATATATTGGGACGAAGTAGGAGAACGTAAAATACTCGGACCTGAATTGGTGCAGCAGACAAAGGAAGTTATTGAAATTATCCAGAAAAGATTAATAGCCGCACAAGATCGTCAAAAGAAATATGCAGACCAGTCAAGAAAAGACATGGAATTTGAAGAAGGAAGCTTGGTATTATTGAAAGTATCACCCTGGAAAGGACTAACGAGGTTTGGGAAGAAAGGGAAGCTAAACCCAAGATATGTCGGACCTTTTGAAATCCTAAAGCGTATTGGCAAGGTAGCTTACGAGTTGGCGTTACCTCCGCACATGGAGCACATTCACAATGTTTTTCACATATCAATGCTTAAGAAATATAATCCAGACTCCAGGCATATAATATAATATGAGCCAATAAAACTTCAAGTAGATTTATCATATGTAGAGAGTCCGATAGAGATTCTAGAGGAAAGAGAGAAAGTATTGAGAAATAAAGTGGTAAAGTTAGTAAGAGTATTGTGGAGAAACCCAAAAGTTGAAGAGTCAACCTGGGAGTTAGAAAGTGATATGAGAAAAAAGTACCCTCAATTATTTTCTTAGAGATTCTGAGGACAGAATCCTTTTAAGAGGGGAAGGATGTAATATCCGGGATATATCGTGTAATTATTTTTGCTATTATATAATTATTATGTGTGTTCAGTATCTATCCTGTGAGCTAATTGTTAAGTGTTATCTGTACTTGAATATTCAAAAATAATATTAATTGAGTATTTTAATTTTTATATGTCCAAAATAAAATATAGATAATTGTCATATCTTACTAATTATTTTTATGTTGGTTTATGGATTTATAAGAATCATATGAAATTTCTAAAATCTTTTTCCGGGTAATTAAAATCTATTTTATAAAAACGGGAACCAACCGAAGTCACCCGTTATTACGTTTTTGGAACCCGAAACTCTTTCGAGAACTCCTTCCTAACCTAATTGTAATATTCCGAGCATATTCCATGTTTCGACTTTTTCGATCCGGCGTACGGTTTGTCCTGCGCGGGTCCCGGCGCAACATTTTCGATACAATATTCGTTTCGGTAAATCAATAAAACCCGTATTTTCGATAAACGGGAGCTTTTTATTAAACTATCCCAATTATCACTTCGTAATACGTGTAACCAGGCGCTGAGACCAAGACCGCAGTACAAATTGTACTGATTTGGATAATTATCCCGAAAACCGATACCGTTTGGATCAGTTTTTACAAATAAACGTACCGTTTTATATCCGGAATGATCCAACGGGATACTAATTTTCCGTAATTATAAATAGCCTTTTAGCGTATTTTATTTCGTATCAAATTCATTTGCAGACAGATAATTATATAATTTTCAGAGAAAAGCCCTAATTACATAAACTGTTCTAAGAATCAAACAGCAAAACGAAGGCATTATCGATCTCTGTTTTCAAAGCTTGAGTAACCAAAACGAAGGATTTGAAGTGTTCTATCAGATTCTGAGCTTTGTTTCACTGCAGAAATCAAGGTTATTTTTCTAAAAATTTATTTATTTTCGAATTTATTTTATTAAAAATATGAATTTTTGTTCGGATGATTGTTAGTATGATTTGAAGATTGCATGTTGTAGAGCTTGTTTTTCTGATGATTTTCATATGTCATACGTCTGATTTGGAGTTCAATAACATGCTCAAAAGTGGGTTTAATTTTCGAATTTCAAAATTAGGGTTTATAACCCGTATGAATGTTCTTAATTGAAATTTGGGGGTTTCTTATTCTGTGATAGATTGATGTTGTGTTATAGTGGGTTGTATTCTCTGTGAAATTTGCAATCTAGTTGTATAAGTTTCATGAACCAACGAGGTCTGTAGAGAAGGGAGTTGTGTTTTGAAGTTTTCCGATGTTCGCCGGAAACTGGAAAACTTCACGGCCAAATTCCGGCCAACTCAGGGATTGTTAGGATGAATTGATTGCATGGTTGTGTTCTTGATGTTGTGAAGATGTGATCTGGAGGTGTTGGTGGGGTGAGGACGCCGGGAACGTGTTCTCCGGCGAACCCGACTGTTTTCCGGCGAAGGGCTGAAAAATTACAGTTTAGTACCCCAACTTTTGAAAACGATGCAGTTAGGTCCCTGAAGTTTGCAGACTTTGCAAATTTAGGATTCTTGTTTATAAAATGTTTAAAAATCATATTTCCTATTTATTTTTATTATAAAAATTCATTTTTAAATTCTGAAAATTCTAAAAATTATTATTTTAATTCTGAAAATTATTTTTAATTCACAAATAAATCTAAATTAATTAGTTAATTAATTTCAGTTAATTTATAATTGATTAATTGGTCAATTAATTCGAAAATTAATTGATTAATTGATTTAATTAATTATTAATTGATTTTAATTAATTATTTAATTAGATTTAATTATTTAAAAATGATTTAAAAATTCTGAAAAATAGTTTCGAGCTTTAAAATATTATTCTAAATTATTTCCAAGGCTCGAGAATTATTCTAAAATTATTTCGGAGCCAGAATGGGCCAACCGAACCCTGTTTATTAACCCGAAATTGATCCAACGACCCGTTTTAATTCCGAAAAATATTTTAAAAAATCATTTTAAATACCAGAAAGCCTATTTATGACCCGAGACTTCTTTATAAATAATATATCATTGATTACGTGATGTATTATGTGCTATATGTGACTTGTTAATTGACTATCGGTCTATATATTCGGTGTTTACTTAATTATTGCATAACTTTCAATCCGTCAATCGGATTTGGGTAAAACGAAGGGTAGATATAAGTATGTGTTGAATAGAATTCCATGAGTAAATTATTGATAGATGCTTATGATATGTGAGCAGAAGAGGCAAGACGTAAGAAAGGGAAATAGATAGTTGAAGAGTAAGACGGTTGTGATTGGAAACGAGTGCAGTGTAGTAAGCTAATATCAGGCAAGTGTTCTGAACTTTCTCGAGATATTGTAGTACTCGATAATCCTGTGATATTGCAAGTGCTTTGAAGCACAGAAACCTAAATCCTGATTTCAGTTATTATTCTTGAGCCATGAATCATATTATTTCTAATCCATTGATTATTGTATACCCAAACAAGAACCACAAATCTACGATACTACTCCACAAATACATACAAACTAAATACCAAACACTGAAATGAACTATTATATACTCAACCCATGGTATCTTATACTTGGAAAGACCAAATCCTTGAAACCTTGAAACGTTGATTCCTTTGTTATCCAATTCTTTCATTACCCAGCATCCAAGCTTTTAAATTGCCTTATTGATCCTTACAAGGATTGAAACCCTTTCATTGTTAAACATTTATTGTTGTTAATGATTTCAGTTATTGTTTATTATTGCATATTCTGTTATTATGTTAGAATTGGATTATTTTTATAAAATTGAGGACCAGATTCGTGGTCAGACCATATAATGGTCAAGTTAGGCCAATGTGAGCCTTGGATCCAGTAGTTAGAGCAATGTTGTGTGCCTTGCTCGGGGTTAGTGCGTGACTGATCAGCAGCCTAACCTTGGTTTTTAAATTAAAAGTGTAATATCCAATTCTAAATCACAATCCATTGTTCACTTGATATCATAACCATATTCATCTGATGATCATTATTTTCAGTTTTGTCATTGTGACTTGCTGAGCTAGTTAGCTCATTTGTGCGATGTTGTTTATATTCTTTCCAGTTAAAAAGGAACCAATTGGTAAAGAGGATCTCCAGTCCAACGCGAGAGCTAGGGGTTCAGGTTGAGAAAGCGGAGCTAGTAGGCTTCTTTTGGAATAATTTAAGTTTGTAAAAGTTTGTAATAATGTTTAATACTCAGTTTGAGTTTGAAATAGTTGGGATTTAAACGGTTTGTAATATATTAGTGTGTTTAGCTTGTGTGCATACTTTAACCTGTTGCGGTCCGTGGTGGTTGGTAAGTAGGGTCACTGCATATATTATTATTATCTTTATTATTGTTATAAGCAGGTTATAATTAAGGTGTGTGTGTGGACCCCAAACTTCTGACCCAGGTTTGGAGGGCGCCACATCATGGCTCAATGGCTACAAGATATGGAAGCTCAGCCTTCTACAGTTGATGACATGTTGGTAGATCAAATATCAGGCTTGGCCAATCTCTCTTAGCAATTACTCACTTCAGACATGGGGAACCAGGACTATCAAGCTATACTGCTATGCTTCAATGAAGAGGTTGAACAACAGAAGGAGAAGATAGTAGATAAAGCTGAAGAAGATGAAAATGTAGATGCCTGGTTGTCTGATGACCATGTGGCAGAAATGGATGAAGTTTTAGCTAGATTCAGGAGGGAGTACATAACTATTATGGGAAGCAATGCTAAATCTCTCACTCCTCCTGAAGTCTATGATGACATCATAGATGTGCACAAAGCTCAATTAAAGGCTTTCCATCTCTTTGGAAAGGCCCTTGAAGTAAAATTGACTGGACATGAAGATAAAATCAGGAAGCTGATCAATTAAAAGATGGATGACATTGTGCCTTCTTAAAAGGACATCAAGAATCAATTCCAGTCTTTCACTGAGCAAATGTCATGGATGCATCTGGCCTCCATTGAAAAGGAAGTGTCAAATATGAAGAGTTCTTTCAAGGCCCTGTTTGATCAAGTTCAAGCTCATATCACAAATTCAAATGATACCAGGGTCAAGCTTAATCAAATGTATACTGCAAGGTATGAGCCTTCATTTTTTCTCATGGAGGGTGTCAGAAAAGCTGTTGATGAACACTTTGGGTCCTTCTCAGCCAAAACCTCTACTCCTCAAATACAAGAACTTCAAGGTCAAATTTCTTCACTTCAAGCTTCCAACTCATACTTATCTTCACAAGTCAGAGCTCTAACCACATTGGTTGAGAGTCAACAACATGATATTCAGGCCCTAGTGGAGTCCCATAAGCATTTACAAATGCAGAATATAGTTGCCTTGGGAGCCATTATGGGAAAACTCAACATCCCACTGCCAGCATTGCCTGAAGCTGTAAGACATGAGATTCCTACTCCCCTACTCATGCCTATCACCAAGACTAAGGGGGAGATAGATACAAGGCTAGCGCAATCACAATCAAAACTCAAAAGTCAAGTACAAGGTCTAGAACAAGAGAGGCTCCTTATGGCTGCCCAAGGTCCAGGAATGACACAAGAGTTTGACAATTTGCTCACTGGACTAAGGAACTCTCTCAATAATAACTTCTTCACTTACAGAAAGACCTTGGAAAAGACTATCAATTTCATCAGGGTGCTGCAGATCCCAGTCAAGGACCAGTTTTTGGAGAAAATGATAGTGATCAATCTTAATGATTCTGGTATAGACAGATGTATGCTAGTCAACTTCAATTATCTAATTTCCAGAAGAGCATCTGAGGTGGATATTTTGATTAACAAGGTCAGGATAATCAACAATGAAGAGAAAATGCTACTAGCAGAGTTGAAGAAGGCTCAAGAAGCTGCATTCCCAGAAAATTATCTACATCCAAGCAAAGGGGTGCACTATATCTGCTCTACAACCAAGCAACTGAAACATTTCCATGTACCCAAAAACTAAGTCATGGCCAACAGAAGACTGATAATGGTGCTTGAGTCTGAGATGAAAAGTAAGAAATTGAAGACTAGTGAAGATGAAGCTATGATCAAGATTCTGAGGAGATACATTGATAACCCTGAAGCCAATTTACCTAAAACTCAAATCAACACAGATGACTTGGGTGATGATGAGCAGAAGAAAGATGGTCAAAATCCTTCTGGCTCAAACTCAAGTCAATCTAGCAAGGCATTTGGTGGAAAAGGTGATAGTGAGAAAGAGAAGGAGAAGAAAAGTGGATCTGAGACTCAAAGGAGGGGTGGAAGGAGACAAAGACAAAAGAATGATACCTCACAACCCCTCCAAACCCTAAATATCCAAATACCAATTGCTAAACCTTCACATTCAACCTCATCAAAAACTGCTCAACCTCAAACCTCTAAGCCTAAATATTTTTACAAGCTCACTGCAAACTCTCTACTCAAAACTCAAATCACTCACAACCATACTTCTCTGAAAAGACTCAAAACTGTACCTTCATTCAAGCTACCCCATAAAACACACTTCAAAATAGTTGGAATAGGTCCAAAAGAAGCCAAGCTTAAGAGAAGATTCAGAAGACAAAGAAGAAGACAACTGACAGCTGAATTTCTCAATGATCATGGATTTGGTGAAAAGGCCATCTGGAACAGATATGATCAAGATGATTTCCAACCTCTAAATATTGTGGATTCAGATGAAGACTACTTTGAACAGCTAGTTGAAAGAATTATCAGAGTTTGGGTTGTTAACATCAAAGAAGTTAGAATCTACTATAGTGATGGGTCCTTTAAAAAGCTTGGAAATAGACTAATGGATTCTCTCTCAATTGTTGAACTGAAAAGGGTGATAAGCTTGATGAATGGTAAAGATTCAGCCACTAAGGCATGGAGAACAGTATTAGCAGTGTTTGTGGTTAAAAGAGAGGAGATGAGAGATAAGCATAGAGATTTGCTAGCTGAAAAGAGGAGAAAGTATGAGCATGACATTGATGAGTATATCAGAAGATCAGAAGAGTTGAAGGCAGCAGGCAAGAGCAGAATATCAAAGGATGGAAAATTTCTGAATGTAAAAGTTGGCTCTTTGTCAAGATACAGGATATGGATGTTAGCTAGTTATCCTAAGCCATATTTGATGAAACTAATAGAGGCTCTAATTGACACCCCCATCCTAGAAGAATTGGAAATACTTGTACAGATTAAGAACATAATTGAGAAAGGATCAGAAAGCTCAGTCTTTACTTAATTATTGTAAGTTGTCAAATGTTCAATGTACAAGTGTTGTATCAACTTTTGTATTGTTTTATTTTCATTCTTTAACTTGGGGTTAGTCTTGTTAACATGCATGAATTTGCAATAAGCAATCTTCTCACAAATTAGGGGAGATTGTTGTGTAAGACATGCTTGTATCATAACAAGACTAAGTCATTCTGACAACCCTAAGATTAGTTGTACTGTGGCCTTAATCTGTAATTTATACTTGTAACACTTAATGTCTGTAAAATGTAAATGGAGCAGACTGGAGCATTTTTCCCTAAACAGTGTCAAGCCTAAGAATTCTATCTAGAAGAAGATCAAGAAGGTCATACCTCAGAAGAATTATGAAGAAGCTTGGAGTTGAATAATTCAGTTTGGTGAAAAACATTCTAAGTCAAGATCTCTACAAGTCACAGAATTAGTGTTATAGAGAAGTCATTCGAGAACTCAGAAAGACCTATCGAGAACTCAGAAAGACCTATCGAGAACTTAGGAATTGTCTATCGAGAACTCAAGAAATGTATTGTGCATATGTTGTGTACTTGATAATTTCACAAACAAAACAACTAAGTAGATTTTACTTAGTGAAATAATGTAGCACTCGATGGATAAGAATTTTAGTCCCGACAGATAATGTTTTATTGTCCATCGAGTGAGTAGCTTATGCAATAATGAGTCTGTAGCACATTTCTGCATACACCTTTGTATAGATTCTGTAGTAGCATATAAGTCATGTTGACTTTAACTAGATATGCAGAATAGGTTGATTAATTGTACATAGATGATGTCTTGTAATTCTGCATAAGTGAAATGAAGTCAAGTGCCTGATTGCTACCCGACGGATAATCTACAAAGCACCCGACGGATGATCAACAATCCAACGGATGATCATTAACTCGACAGATGATCATGAACCTAACGGACAAAGAATTCAAATATCAGTTGACAGTGACAACTGGTCACATCCATCGAGATGTATGCAAACGGAATGAGGAAGCCTATTAACTGGGTAATAGAGAACAAAGTAGCAAAGGATAAAAACTGATAGTTTTTATAATGATTTTATCTTTTGACTTTGTAATCTTGGTAATATATAAACCAAGAAGTAGCAAATAGAAACTAAGATCTGAGATACAAATAGTGATAAACATTTGTAAGCATAATTATTAGCATTTCTCTGTATTCTCAGTAGTTAAAATTTGTAAGCAGCTGTGAGCATTCTTGCACACAGAGTTCTCTCGATATAATATATATCTCTGGTGGAATTGTTTAAATCCACCAGAAAGTTTTTAAAGACTCTTGTTTCTAATTACTTATGTTTTGATTCACTTAAGTTTTTATTCTGCATTGTGCTAATCAAAACACTTATATTTATATTCGAGTTTGAACATTTTTATTTTAAGAAAAAGGTTCAAGAATTCCATTCAACCCCCTTCTGTAATTCTTGCTATATTGTTAAGGGACTAACAATTGGTATCAGAGCAAGCTCTTAACTTATAAAGAGTTTAAAGATCAAAACAATTCAGCAAGATGAACAAGAAGGATGTTGGAGTCAAGATTCCTTTTCTGGATAAAGATAATTACCATCATTGGAAGGTAAAGATGCATCTTCATATGCTTTCTCAAGATGAGGCCTATGTGGACTGCATAGAAAGAGGCCCTCATGTTCCAATGAGAGCTGCAACAGGAAACGTGCCATCAGTTCCCAAGCCAAGGCATAAATGGTCTGATCCTGACATTGAACAAGTCAGGAAGGATAAAAAGGCCATGAATATTCTGTTTAATGGAGTTGATGCAGACATGTTTGACAACATTATCAAATGCAAACCTGCTAAGGAAGTATGGGATACTATACTGATAATCTGTGATGGCACTGAGCAAGTTAGAGAAAATAAGATGCAACTCTTGATTCAACAATATGAGCATTTTCACAATGAGGAAAATGAGTCTTTCACTGACATTTTTAGTAGGTTTCAAAAACTACTAAATGCTCTTAAGTTGCATGGAAGAGTCTATCAGACTAAAGACTCTAATCTGAAATTCCTTAGATCTCTTCTAAAGGAATGGAAACCAATGACAGTCTCATTAAGAAACTCACAAGATTATAAGGAGTTTACTTTGGAGACACTGTATGGCATTCTGAATACCTATGAGCTTGAAATTAAGCAGGATGAAAGGATGAAGAGAGGAAAAAAGAAAGGAGGATCCATTGCACTAGTTGATGAGTTGGAAAAGGAGAAGGAAGTGAAGATGGAAGCTGTTGAGTCAACTTCAAAGGTCTGTGAGAACAAGGGCAAGGGGCTTGCAGTAGAAAATGAAGATTCATTGAGCCAAGATGACATGGAGGACATTAATGAGCACCTAGCATTTCTTTCCAGGAGATTTTCCAAGCTCAAGTTCAAGAAGAACTTTGGAGCAACCAAGCCAAATAGAAACATGATGGATAAGTCAAAATTCAAATATTTCAAATGTGGCTTGGCAGGGCATTTTGCCAATGAGTGTAAAAATCAGATTCCAGTAAGAAAAAGTTTGAGTCTGTGGATTATAAGCAAAAATACTTTGATATAATTAAACAAAAGGAAATGGCTTTTATTACACAAGAAAATGACTGGGCAGCAGATGGTCTGGATGAAGATGAAGATGTCAGCTATGTCAATCTAGCACTAATGGCCAAGTCTGATGAGACAGAGACAAGTTCCTCAAGCAATCAGGTAATTACTAAAAACCTTGCATATTTATCTAAAGCTGAGTGTAATGATGCCATAAATGACATGTGTACATAATTATATCATTTGCGTGTTACACTTAAGTCTCTTACTAAAGAAAATGCTAAAATCAAAGAAAATAATTTGTTTTTAAGTGAGAGGAATAATGTGCTTGAGTCTCAGTTTATTGATTTTGAGAAATTAAGAATTGAGTGTAAGATTGCCAAGGAGGAATTAACTGAGTCCTTGAAAAAGGAAGAGATTTTAAAGAAGCAGCTCGAGCGTGAACAAGAGGTGATTAAAACATGGAAAACATCCAGGGATGTCCATGCTCAAATCACCAAAGTTCAAGGAATTGAGTCTTTCTATGATGAAGCCTGGAAAAAGAACAAAGAGAAACTAGAACCTAATTTGGTAGATGGACTGCTAACAGATGTAGACTCGACGGATGATGAGGACTATCTGTCGGATAACAAAAAAGGGTTATCCGTCGAATGATGAAAATTCTCATCCGTCGACTGTGAGCAAGCTCATTAGCAAAGCCAAACTAATTAAGCTGAATGAGAAGTATGGGTCTATTTCCAAGAACTTTGTTTCTAGAGAGTCAAGTCAAGTTAAGAAAGGGAAAAAGGCTAATGTTGGTCACACGACTGTCAAACAGTTAAGTGACAGACTTGAGAAAATTGAGGTAAAAACAGAGACTAAAAGGAAAAACAATAGGAATGGTAAAGTATGGATTAACAAACACAATAACTACACACCTGATAAATATGCTCCTAGAAAAATCTGTGTCAAGTGTGGTAGTTTAAATCATTTATCTGTTAATTGCAAATCTGCCATGCCTACTCCCATGTCTGTTCAGTCTCAATTTCCTAACATTAATGTCATGCCTCCCATGCCTGTTAATGCCATATCTATACAGAACATGAATGTTCAGTTTGCTAATATGTCATTTGCACCTAATCCTTATTATGCTGCATACAGTATGCCACAAATGCCATTTAGCATGCCTTACTAGAATAACATGTTTACACCAAGCATGCCATTTCCTGTTAGTCATAATACGCATGATAGTTCTGTTGCAATGAATGGTTTCAAAGGTCCAACTCAAATGACTAAGGATGAATCTGAAATTCCTAAGTCAAATGAGATAAGACCTAAGAAACAGAAAAAGAAAGCTAACAAGGCAGGACCCAAGGAAACTTGGGTACCAAAATCAACTTGATTTGATTTTGATGTGTGCAGGGAAACATAAAGAATCTTTGGTACTTGGATAGTGGCTGTTCAAGACACATGACTGGTGATTCTACCCTGCTCACGGAGTTTAAGGAGAGAGCTGGCCCAAGTATTACTTTTGGAGATGACAACAAGGGTTATACTGTGGGATATGGCTTGATTTCAAAGGACAATGTCATTATTGAGGAGGTTGCCTTAGTGGATGGTCTCAAACACAATCTGTTGAGTATCAGCCAGCTTTGTGACAAAGGCAATTCAGTAACCTTCAACTCAGAAGCCTGCGTTGTGACTAATAAAAGAAGCAACAAAGTGGTTCTCACTGGTGTGAGAAGAGGAAATGTGTATCTAGCTGATTTCAACTCATCTAATACAGAATCTGTAACTTGTCTTCTCAGTAAAGCAAGTCAAGATGAAAGTTTGCTATGGCACAAGAAGCTATCCCATTTAAACTTCAAGACCATGAATGAGCTGGTAAAGAGAGAACTGGTAAGAGGCATTCCTCTGGTGGAGTTTTCAAAGGATGGACTATGTGATGCCTGCCAAAAAGGGAAGCAGATTAAAGCATCATTCAGGAAGAAACTTGATTCAATAATTGAAGAGCCTTTGCAACTGCTTTACATGGATTTGTTTGGACCAATCAATGTATTGTCCATCTCAAGGAAAAGATTTTGCTTAGTAATTGTAGATGATTTCTCAAAGTTCTCTTGGACATATTTACTAAAGTCTAAAGATGAAGCTAGTGAAATCATCATCAATCACATAAGGCAAGTCAACAATCATCCTGATTTCAAAGTTAGAAGAATCAGGAGTGACAATGGAACTGAGTTCAAGAATTCTGTCATGAGAGCATTTTGTGAGGAAAATGGGATTCTGCATGAGTTTTCAGCAGCAAGGACTCCACAACAGAATGGAGTAGTGGAAAGGAAGAACAGATCACTTATTGAAGCTGCAAGGACAATGCTTGAAGAATCTAAACTACCAACATATTTCTGGGCTGAAGCTGTAAATACTGCATGATACACTCAGAACATTTCTCTGGTTAATCAAGCAAGATGCATGACTCCCTATCAATTGTTGAAGAACAAGAAACCAACTCTAAACTTTCTTCATGTCTTTGGTTGCAAATGATATATTCTGAGAAATCAAACTGATCAAAATGGGAAGTTTGATGCTAAAGCAGATGAAGGAATTTTTGTTGGATATGCTGTTGGTAAAGTATATAGAGTATACAATCTAAGAACCAACATTGTTGTGGAATCTATACATGTTATGTTTGATGATAAAAAGATTGAAGGACTGAAAGATGGAGATTACCATGAGAGCCTCAAATTTGACAATATGGAGATGGTTAGTGATGACAGTGATGATGAAAGTGATCAAGAAACAGTGTCTAAGGATAAAGCAGATAAATCTACTACCAATGAAGCACAAAACTCAACATCCGTTGAGTTGCATAATGCTTCATCCGTCGGGAGGCAATCTGCGTTATCCGTCGGGAGATAACCTGCCTCATCCGTCGGTACTCAAAATTCACCATCCGTCGGGTTATCAAAAGGAGCCGGAAGTCAAGATAGATCACCTATAGAAAGTTTCCCTTTCTCAAATCAAAGATCCACAAACTCAGGGGGAGTTTCTGACAATCAAAACTCAATCACACATCAAGACAACAATGAGGTTTCTTCATCTAGAGCTAATCTACCTCAACAAAGGAAATGGACAAAAGATCACCCCTTTGAGCTTATCATTGGTGATGTTTCTTCTAGAGTTCAAACAAGAAGAGCAACTCAGGAAGAATGTCTATACAACAACTTTCTTTCCAAGGAAGAACCAAAGAAGGTAGAAGAAGCTTTGTTGGATCCTGATTGGATTTTAGCTATGCAGGAGGAGCTAAACCAATTTGAAAGGAATAATGTATGGAAGCTGGTACCCAAGCCTAAAGGAAAGAATCCAATAGACACCAAGTGGGTATTCGGAAACAAGATGGATGAAAACGATATAGTAGTCAGGAACAAAGCTAGATTGGTTGCTAAGGGCTATTTTCAGCAAGAAGGAATAGATTTTGATGAAACATTTGCTCCTATTGCAAGACTTGAAGCCATCAGAATCTTCTTAGCCTATGCAGCCCATGCCAATTTCAAGGTCTATCAAATGGATGTCAAAAGTGCCTTTCTGAATGGAGATTTGGAGGAAGAAGTATATGTCAGTCAACCTCCTGGTTTTGAAGATCCAAATTTTCCAGAATATGTCTATTATCTTCTGAAAGCACTTTATGGACTGAAGCAAGCACCTAGAGCCTGGTATGACACTTTATCAAAGTTCCTTTTGGAAAAGCACTTCACAAGAGGTACTGTAGATAAAACTTTATTTTTCAGAAATGTTAATGGCTCTAGTATACTTGTTCAAATTTATGTAGATGATATTATTTTTGGCTTTACAGATGAGAAACTTTGCAAAAAGTTTGCCAAATTGATGCAAAGTAAGTATGAAATGAGTATGATGGGAGAACTAACTTACTTTCTTGGTTTACAAGTTAAGCAAGTTAGTGATGGAATATTCATTAGTCAAACTAAATATATTTTTGATCTTTTAAAGAAGTTTGATCTAATGGATTGCTCATCTGCAAAAACTCCCATGGCCACTGCAACTAAGCTTGAATTAAACACTACTGAAAAGTCTGTGGATGTTTCAAGTTATAGAGGCATGGTTGGCTCACTTCTGTACTTAACAGCTAGTAGGCCAGCTATAATATTTGCTACATGTTTATGTGCTAGATTTTAGGCTGATCCTAGAGAATCTCACTTGATAGCTATTAAGAGAATTTTCAGATATCTCAAAGGAACACCAAACCTTGGCATTTGGTACCCTAGAGACTCTGGTTTTGATCTAACTGGTTATTCAGATGCAAATTATGCAGGTTGTAGAATTGATAGAAAGAGTACAACAGGAACCTGACAATTTCTAGGAAACAATCTTGTGTCCTGGTTCAATAAAAAGCAAAATTCAGTTTTCACTTCTACAGCTGAAGCTGAATATATTGCTGTTGGAAGTTGCTGTGCACAAATTTTATGGATGAAAAATCAATTGCTGGACTATAGTTTGCAAGTTGAGAGGATTTCAATTTTCTGTGATAACACAAGTGCAATTGCCATCACTGAAAATCCAGTGCAGCATTCATGGACAAAGCACATAATATCAAGTACCATTTCAGAAGGGAACATGTAATGAATGGTACTGTGGAACTATATTTTGTTCCAAGTGAGAAGCAACTTGCAGATATCTTTACCATGCCACTGGATGAATCCACCTTTTCAAGGTTGGTAAGTGAGTTAGGTATGCTTAATTACTCCTAAATCTATCTGAGTTATTTTGCAAGTTGTTATGCAGCCAGAAATTTAATTAATTTTTCAGTCTTGGATGAAATTTTGGCTAAGTCAAAATTTACATCTCGACGGATGACCCTTATCCATCGAGTTTAGTCATTCGTCGATATACTATTTGTTAATAAAAATCAATTACTTTTCTAGAATATTTTATGTCTCGACGGACAACAGTTTATCCTCATCCGTCGAATTGTCTTAATCTCAGCCGTTAATTCCCTGTACATTATCCATCGAGTATACTTACAGTTTGTAAGCATTACACGACGGATAATGGGTGAAATTTTTACAGTTTATTTTTAAAACGGCTATTTTAGGAAATTTCTATTGGTTACTTTAATTTACTTTATTATTTTTATCAGTTATTTTTGAGATAGTATAAAAGCTTATTTTATTGCAATTGTTTTTCTTTTATCATTCTCAAATTCAACTGCTTTTATTTCATTCTCTCTCAAGCACTTACTCTCCTTCTCTTCAAGCTTTCATTCTCTAACAATGGCACCTGTAGTAAAAATTATGTCTCAAACTGGGTTCATTTATGAGAAGAACAATTTTACTGCATTAGTCAATAAGGGTATTCAGCAATCAGAGGACTACCACAAGATGATGGACTTTGTGAAGAATTGCAAGCTCAATTACGCCATGCTGGAATCACCCACAATCTTCTGTGAAGTTGTTGAAGAGATGTGGACCACTGCTATCTACAACTCTACCGACAAGACCATCACTCTAACCATCAAAGGTAAAGAATTCTGTATCAATAGTGATGTGATAAAATCATGTTTCAAAATTCATGATAACAATGTGACTTCACCACACAATGACACTGATATTATCAATATGCTTAATTTCATGCATTATGCACTTCCTACTTCTAAACTGAGTGATATTAGGAGAATGGGTCTTAGGAAGGAGTGAAGTTTCATGTGTGATGTAGTTACTAAGGTTTTCTCTGGAAAATCAGTAATTTTGATTTAGTAAATATTTCCATGCTTAACATGCTATACATGCTAGTTACAGAGAAATTTTACAATTTTAGTGACCTTGTCCTGTTTGAGTTAGGTTTTAAATTGGGTGAGTTAGCTAAAAGAGGCAAAAATGTGTATTATGCTAGATTTTTCATGTTATTGGCTAACCACCTCTGTGAAGAGATTGTGCTTGAGAACCCTAACAACAAATTGGATTGTTGGGTTCAAGAGAGAAGACTCATTACAGATTTGAACAGGGCCAATCATCACAAGGATGTGCCAATGTTCTACTTTCCTGTAATGCAGGCACCTCAGGTAAGTGAGGTAAGTTCATCCATCCCTACAACTATTCCAACCTCCATAATTTCTTTGAATTCAGGAGTAGCTATGACAACTGTACCAATGACCAAATAGTTGCCTACCAAAGCTGCCAAACCTACTACAATTTCCAAATCTAAATCAAAGACAACCCCCTCTGGTATCTCTCAAAAGATGACAGTTGAAAAATCCACAAAAGCAAAAGAGGGGAGTGTGAAGGAGGGAAATTCAGGTGAGGGAAGGGGTAAACATCAAAGAAACCCCAAGAATAAGGTTGGAGAGTTGAGTGAATCCCAGCCTAGCCACACTGCAGTTTCACAACAAACTACAGTGCTTAAAAAGGACAAATGCTCACTTCTAGCTGCATCCTCCCAAAAGGATGTGGTTATTGAACAAAGCTCTCAGCCAAGAGCACAGACCAAGAGGGTTAGGGACACAAGCTCACCCCAAACTTATACAAGAAAGAAGAAATCTAAAACCTCTGGGGATGCACAGGGTACACACACAGTGCAAACTGGTGCTAAAGACACAGTCACTGCACCTTCTCAAGTTCAGTTTGATGTGGCTCCAATAAATGTGGAGTCACAGCCAAAATCTCTAGTTATAGAAGCACCTCATACACCATACTCACCAACAAACTCTCTGGATGTGGATATGATAAACACATCAATTCCTGATTCCCATTCTTTAACTCTGTTGGGGAAGCCAAAATCTAGTACAAGTGAGCATCATCTTTTAGATGATTTGTTGGCTCACTTGCCAATTCTTTCAGAAACTATTGTGACATATGTGCCCAAAATATCTTCAATCAGCACAGAGTCAACAATAGTTTCTCTTCCCAACTCATTCATTTCTACTCTCTCGACGGATATTGCTCATCCGTCGAATAGTGATTGTATTCTGACGAATAAGCCTAACAGCAGTTATCCGTCGGATAGCATTACCACTCACTCGATGGATATCACTCATCCGTCGAGTATCTCTGCACAGCTTCAAACTTCAATTATTTCAAGTGCAGAAGACTTAGTGGTTGTACAGTCACTCTTAGGATTGAGAGAGGAGAGTGTCTTGAGTGAGAGGCTGGGTTGCTCCCAGGCAAAAGGAGAGGAAATGAGTGAAAATCTGCAATCCATTTCTTCAGGATTGGCAAAAGGGAGTGAGAGGAGTCCTACCTTAGTAGGTGAAGGTGAGGGTGTGAGGGCGGGGAGCCAGGGTGAGAACCTGATGTAACAAAAGAGAGAACATGAGAGGAAAGTGGTACAGAGGGTATAAGGGTGGATCCAACCATTGCTCATGAGTCAATGATTGTGGATGATGCTGAAAAGGAAAGACAATTTCAGCAACATTACAAAGGTGTAATTGATAACATTTCCTTGGATGCTGACACTTTTACTCATCCTGTGTCAGCCTATTAACTGTTGGCTGCTCAGGGCAATGAGGAGGCATAAAAGACTTTGAATCTAGTCCATACTTCAGAATCTCTACAAAGGGATAAAGTTGCTGTCAATTTGATGCTTCCTACAGCTGGTGAGCCATCTGAGGAATTTGGAGTAAATTCTAATGATGATGACTCTATTTTATTTGATGGAAGCATGAACTTAGGGGGAGATGAAGGCCCAAGTTCTGTTCCAGATTTACCTGAATGGGCATTGACAAAGGAGTCTACACCAGGACAATTCAATGTATCCTTAGTCAAACAAATCATGTATATCCAAAAGGCCATTTAGAACACTTCAAATGCTGGTACCAAGGCTATTCTTCAAGATCACCTAGATTCTCTACATCTCATGAAGCTACAGCAATTAAGATAGAATCTGAGTGTGGATGAACTCAAAAAGGATATAGTTGACTTGAAGACCTACAATTCTGAGAAGCTGGATTCAATCATGCCCTATGGTACCATGCAGGATCTATTACTGAGACTGAGAAGAGAATCAGATGCTGAAAAGAAGCTGGCCAAATTGGAGGACAGAGTTCAAGTTATTGAAAATTCTGTGGCCATCATTCTTCAAAATCAACAGTCTCAGACCAGTCTTCTAATGCAACTGGCCAAAGCACAAGGCTTGACTCCTCAACTTGATGATAACAAAAAGGGGGAGAAAGGACCAAGTGAGGGGGAGAAGCTTCAGATACAAATCACTAAGGTAATTGTGTCTTCAATTACTGTCTCAAAGCCACCAGTTGCAGATGGTATAGATCTAATTCAAGCAGCAACAACCAACTTGAAAGCTGCTGAGAAAGAAAAGTTGAGTTTAGTCAACTGGGAGAAGATTGATGAGGAGATACAGAAGAAATTCCAACTTGTCAAGGAGCCAATTAAGTCAGCCATCCATCACTCTCAAGTCAAGCAAATCAGTGTGAATGAGATGAGCATGAACTATCTGGAAAGAGGACAATCTTCCTGCATCAAGTCTCCAAAGGCTGAAATGATTCTTAAACCAAGGGCAAACTATTCAAAATCATCCTTGAAGAACCCCTTGAACACTATGTATGAGACACCCATGCCTGATGAGAAGAAGCTTCTGTCAAGATCAATTGCCTTCTATAAAGATCCAGCTGATTCAGCTTTAAAAAGAAGAATTGTTAAGATATTCAGAAATGGGAAGGAAATTTGTGTGGTAGCTGGACATCCACAATTTGCTCAAGCAAGGAGAGAAGAAAAAGCCAGATTGAAGCAGAAAAAGAAGCAAGCTGCTCTAGATGCAAAGAAGACTAAACAAAAGAAAGAGCAGATTGTTATCTTGGCCAAGCTACAGGCTGTGAATTCATCTCAACAAATTCCCTTTCAACCATATGAAGCTACTGAATCAAGGAAGCAAGTTGAAGAACAGAAGAAATCTCCAAGAAAGAAAGAATTGGCTAAAAGAACAAAAAGGAAACTGGATATTGTTGACAAGGAATTTGAAGATCAATTTCCTAAGGAATCCACACCAGCTACAACTCAAGCATCAAAGCCCTATGTGGTATTTAAAGATATAAGGGTGGTGGATCCCTACATGAAATTCATGGTGAACTTATTGTGCTCAAGGATGAGCCAATAGAATGGGATAACATACCAATTCCTGACTTCAGTCTACCAATCCTTAGCAAGCCAAAAAGGACAAAGTCAAGGGCAGTCAAGAAAGTGAAGTTGTCACCTCTCAAATCCAAATCTGTAGTTAAAGCTCAATCCAAAGTCAACAAGGGTGACTACTTGTACTTGTGTGACATCAAAGAATTTTCTGATCTAAACCTCTATCTGGATGAACTGGATGAAGTGAGGGGAATTGATGCATACAGAAACCTACCTGAAAGGTTAGTGTTCAAGTACAAAGGAGGAAGGGAGATTCAGTGGCCACTTCACAGGATTCTTCAAGAGAGCCAAGCTATACTGATTAAAGTTTATTCATCCTTCAAGAAGAACTTTGGATTCAATGTCACTGCAAGAAGACTAGTATTGAAGAAGATTGAAGAACTAAGGAGTGTTAGAGCTAAAGATGCACTCCCAAAGACTCTAATCATCCCATACACAGGGGGAAGAGTGCATCTAAGGCCCTACTGGCTGATGGAGTTCATGGATGACAAAGGTGTGAGAAGATTCTTCAGATTAGAAGACCAATTGAGCATCTCTAGCAATGAGACTCTCTTGGAAATGCAAGAAAAGCTAAATATCTCAGAATCTGATGAACTGGAATTCCACAGGCAGCTCCAAAATCAGATTGATGAAAATAATAGAAAGCTGGAAAGAAGATCCAGACCTTCAAGGAACTAGATAAATCTGCTCAGGATAGAGGAGCATCTTGAAAATGACTGTGAGCCAAACTTTGTACATTTTGATTAATTGAAACACTTTAAGTATTATTTACTTTTCTTTAAAGCTGTATGTTTAGGATGTTTTGTTATCATCAAGTATCTCTTAATTTATGGCTATAATTCCAGTAGACATAAATTGGGGGAGATTGTTGTGCATATGTTGTGTACTTGATGATTTCACAAACAAAACAACTAAGTAGATTTTACTTAGTGAAATAATGTAGCACTCGATGGATAAGAATTTTAGTCCCGACGGATAATGATTTATTATCCATCGAGTGAGTAGCTTATGTAATAATGAGTCTGTAGCACATTTCTGCATACACCTTTGTATAGATTCTGTAGTAGCATATAAGTCATGTTGACTTTAACTAGATATGCAGAATAGGTTGATTAATTGTACATAGATGATGTCTTGTAATTCTGCATAAGTGAAATGAAGTCAAGTGCCTGATTGCTACCCGGAGGATAATCTACAAAGCTTCCGACGGATGATCAACAATCCAACGGATGATCATTAACTCGACGGAGGATCATGAACCTAAAGGACAAAGAATTCAAACATTAGTTGATAGTGACAATTGGTCACATCCATCGAGATGTATGCAAACGGAATGAGGAAGCCTATTAACTGGGTAATAGAGAACAAAGTAGCAAAGGATAAAAACTGATAGTTTTTATAATGATTCTATCTTTTGACTTTGTAATCTTGGTAATATATAAACCAAGAAGTAGCAAATAGAAACTAAGATCTGAGATACAAAAAGTGAGAAACATTTGTAAGCATAATTATTAGCATTTCTCTGTATTCTCAGTAGTTAAAATTTGTAAGCAGCTGTGAGCATTCTTGCACACAGAGTTCTCTCGATATAATATATATCTCTGGTGGAATTGTTTAAATCCACCAGAAAGTTTTTAAAGACTCTTGTTTTTAATTACTTATGTTTTGATTCACTTAAGTTTTTATTCCGCATTGTGCTAATCAAAACACTTATATTTATATTCGAGTTTGAACATTTTTATTTTAAAAAAAAGGTTCAAGAATTCCATTCAACCCCCCTTCTGTAATTCTTGCTATATTGTTAAGGGACTAACAAAATGCTATTGGAGATATCGATAAGTCAGATACCCATTCGAGAACTTAGAGATATCGACAAGTATACATTCATTAGAGAACTCTGAGTTATCGATAAGCCAAAGTCCATTAGAGAACTCTGAGTTATCGATAAACAAAAATTCACTAGAGAACTCAAAGTTGTCGATAAGTCAAGTCAACAATGAAGTTTCAGAGATATCGACAAGCTAACATGCCTATCGAGATGTCGAGTTCTCTACAGCTTAATTGGAGATCTCGAAGTGAAGAAATTTCTCTAAGTACAGAATTGCAAAACAGTTCAATATCCAAGGTTGCAAATCAACAAACAATTCACATAGCTGGATTGACAAGTCTACAAAAAGTAGCTTAAGAGATGTGCAAGATCAATGGAAAGATTAACTGACAGAGGAAGATTAAAGTAAACACGGGATGCTAAGGATATGCTAAGCCAGAAATGGAAGATTTGCTTTTTTATAAATAGAAATGACAAGTGACAGTTTAGAAAAGCTAATAGCATGTTTATTATCCACTCTGTAAACCAGAAGTTAACTGAGTTATAAAGTTAACACTGGTCCTCTAGTTATATAAAACAATCTAGATAGAAAATCTGGTAATTCTCTCTCAAGAAAGAAGCTAAGTTCTTAAACAAGAACTTAGAGATTTTGTAGCAAAACACTGCTTGATTTTTTAATATAAAATTAAGTGAGTTTTGAAGATCTTTGGTTTACATATTTGCACAGTTATTTATGTTTAACATCTATTCTACTAAATCATTGATAACAACCAACTGTTAAAGCCAAAGTCGATCAAAAATCAAACATTTAAGCCAAAACACATTCACCCCGCCCCCTCTGTGTTGTATTCATACCTAACAAGTGGTATCAAAGAAAAATCTGAAAGTAAACATATTAGATCTTGGAAAAATTAATACACAGAAAATCAGTAGTATCGAGATTCCTCCCTTTGATAAGGCCAACTACACTTTATGGAAAAAGAAAATGTTGCTGTTTATAAGAATGGCCAATCACCTTTACATTGGTATCCTCAAGAATGGGCCCTTCACTCTTGTGGTTAGAGTTGAGGAAACCACAAATGGAGATATGGTTATTCCATCTCATTATGCTCCCAAGGATCCCTCTAAGTATACTGAACCTGAAAGAGAGAAAGTTTCCCTAGACAGTTCTTTGTAACTGATACTAATTGAGTCACTTGACAATGTAATGTATAATAACATTGTCAACTGTGACACTGCTAAATAGATTTGGGAAAAGATTGAGATACTTTGTGAAGGAACTGAGGAGGTTAGGTCAAATCAAAGAAGGATATTGATTTCTCAGAATGAGGATTTTATGGCTAAACCAAAGGAGGGTATTACTGATGTGTTTGAAAGGTTCAATAAGCTGATAAATGACTTGCAGCTTCATGATAAATTTTATGATGTCGAAGAAGTGAATTTGAAGTTCTTGCTTACTCTCCCTGATCATTTGGAACAAAAGATCTATGCAATCAGAGAAGGAAGGGATTTGAGTAGAATCACACTGGAAGTGCTCTATGGGGTTTTGAAAACTTAAAAACTTGAAATGATTCAAAAGAAATCATTAAGGGCTGGTTAAGGATATGTACTGGACGGCTCAAGTGCACTAATTGTGAATGATGGCCAGACCTCTAATGATGAGCAAAGATCCCAAACTCCAGAAACTTCTACAAGTGAGAAAAGAGTCAATGACACTAAAGACCAAGTCATACTGGAATTGGATGAAGAAGATGAGTTCTACACTCTTGATGAGCTTGATGAGCTAGACAAATCAATGGCTTACTTGGCTAGAAAATTCTCTAACATTAGAGTGAAGAAACCAAGATTCTTCAAGAGAAAAGGACAGTATTTCAACAAAGACAACAGCTGGAAAGGAAAAGGGAAGTACACTCTTGATAGCAAAACTGGCTACAAAACTGCATCTGTTGATAGATCAACCATAAGGTGCTTTAACTGTGATGAGTTGGACCATTTTGCTTCAGAATGTAGGAAACCCAAGAAGTCAAAGAAAGACAAAGCCTATCTTGAATTGGAAGCAAAGTATAATGCTCTTCTAATGAAGCAACAAGGGAAAGCTTATATTGCTGAGGGCAAGAGCTGGGATGATTCAGATAATGATGAAGATGAAGAAGTTGGAAATTATGCACTCATGGCCTTGGAGCAAGGAGACTCTTCATCATCTAAATCACAGGTACCAACTCTTACCACAATTGATTTAAATGTGAGTCAATATAAGGAAACTGTTGAAAAGATGAGCACAGAAATGTTCCACATTCATACAAGCATGGTTGCTGCAAATGAAGAAGTTAGCAGATTGAAAAAGATCAATGAAAAACTTGAGAGTGAAAAACAAGAGATTGAATTGTTGCTGGTTGAGCTTGATGCTGCTAGGCAAGAAAATGCATACTTAAAGAACAAATTAAAGTGTGCCAGTGAAATTGAAGCAGTATTGAGAGAAAGGCTGGAGAAGAATGAAGTGAAGCTGAAATCCTTCAAAAATGCTTCTGATTTGATTGGCCAATATCATGAAAAGAACAAGCCATGTGCAAACATTGCCATTGGTCTTAATTATGAGGGTTTGAACAACAAAAAGAAGTCTATCAGTGACAAACGAAAATCAACTGAAACTGAGGATGTTCCAATTATTTTGAAGAAAGTTGAATCACCTTTATTCAAGGCATGTGAAGTGAACTTCAGTGAAGAAGAGTTGATCATCAAACATGAGATAGCTGATGAAGACAAGGAAAAGAAAAATGACGAGACAACTCAGTCTTCCATCTTTGTTGAAACACCAAAAGCCAATCAAGAAACTAAGGAGCCTGTGAAGGAGGTTAAAGCTGAACAGGTCAAAAAGAAAAAGAAGAATAGAAATGGAAATATTGGGATAAACAAAAGCAATAATTTTACTTATGTTACAGATGCTCCCAGAAAGAGGTTTGAGAATTGTGGATCAATGAATCACCTAACTCATCTTTGTGAAAAGACTGTTAGCAATACACCTGAAGGAGTTTGCAAGTACAATGAAGCTAAGGCTAATGATCCCTATTCATTCTGTGACAAGTTTGACTGCATTCCCTGCAACATGAAAGTGATGAAGAGTTGCCACAAATTGAGAATTGATCTCATAGAATAAAAAATTGGTTCTGTATCTGAAAGGTAGAATGCTCAACAGTCTATGAATTCCATTTTATCTCAAAATTCACATTCTACTTCTGCAAAATCAGTTAACAAGAAGAAAGTGCCCAACATAGCTTGGGTAGCTAAACACAATTAATCCTCATTATGTGCAGGGCAAAGGAAAGAAGGTCATATGGATCATTGATAGTGGATATTCCAGGCATATGACAGGTGATAAGGCCCTGCTATCACAATTTGAGGAGATGGCTGGTCCTTTGGTGACCTTTGGAGACAACAACAAATGATTCATAATGGGATATGGCAAGATTGTTTCTAGAAATGTTGTCATTAAAGATGTAGCACTAGTTGCTGGATTAGAAGTAAATCTTCTGAGTGTTAGTCAATTTGCAGACAGATGTTTTCAAGTTGTTTTCAACAAAGAAGATTGTGCTTTTATTAGCAAAAAGACTGGTGAAATTGCTCTCAAAGCAGTAAGAAAGGGAAGCTTGTTTGTTGCAGACTTAGACTCAACAAATAAGGATGGAGTGTGTTGTTTCTACACCAAGGCATCAGAAGAGCAAAGCAAATTATGGCATAAGAAGCTATCTCACTTGAATTTCAAAGCAATCAACACCTTAGTCAAGAAGGAGCTTGTGGGAGACATGCCCAGTCTGGAATTTGGTCAACTGGAAGTTTGTGAAGCTTGTCAGAAAGGAAAGATGAAAAGATCAAGTCACAAGTCAAAATCTGTGAATTCTATAAGTGCACCTCTGCAACTTATTCACATGGACTTGTTTGGGCCAGTAAATGTCTTGTCCATTTCAAGGAACAAATATGCCCTTGTCATGGTTGATGATTTTTCAAGATACAATTGGGTTGAGTTCATGTACTCTAAAGATGAAACTCCAAACATTATAATTGAGCACATCAAGAAAATTGAGAAGCAAGCTGAAGGAGAAGTTAGTGTGAAAAGATTGAGGAGTGATAATGGAACATAATTCAGAAACTCAACATTAAGTGAATTCTGCAAAAGCAAAGGCATTGTTCAAGAATTTTCAGCAGCTAGAACACCTCAACAGAATGGAGTAGTTGAGAGGAAAAATAGAACATTGGTTGAAGCTGCTAGAACTTTGCTACAAGATGCTCAGTTGCCAACTAGTTTTTGGGAAGAGGCTGTTAATACTGCATGCTACACTCAAAACAGATATCTCATAAACAAAGCTCATGGCAAATCACCTTACTCAATAATGTCTAACAGGAAGCCTACAGTGAAGCATCTACATGTATTTGGAAGCAAGTGTTATATTCTAAAAGACAACTCTGAATATGTGGGAAAATTTTACTCTAAAGTTTTTGAAGTAATTTTTCTGGGATATTCATTGAAAAGAACAACCTACAAAGTTTATGTGATTGATCAAAAGAAAATTATGGAAAGCACAAATGTGACTTTTGATAATGACAAGTGTCCAGGCTTGGAATGCCTTGATGTAAATGATGTTGAAGCCCTTGCATTTGAAAATCTAACCATTGATAGTGATTCTGATGAGGAAGATGAAGTTGTGGCACAACAAGTGACAAATGAAGAGGCCTCTGAACAAAATTATGGGAATGAAAGCTCTCTTCAGACACCTGAATTTGATGGCATAAACTCAGGGGGAGAAGGGGAGAATGGAAATGACAGTCATGGTAATACTGAAGAAAATGATGAAGGCACTAGTCAACAAACACACACTAGAAAGTGGGATACGAGTCATACAGTAGAAGCTATTATTGGTGATCTCTCAGCTGGTGTGAGAACTAGAAGTGCAACTGCTAATGAATGCCTACATGCATGTTTTCTATCTCAAGTAGAGCCCAAGAAAACTGAAGAAGCCCTATTGGATCCTGATTGGATATGTGCTATGCAGGAGGAGCTGAATTAGTTTGAGAGAAACAAAGTTTGGAAATTAGTTCCTGCACTAAAGAATAGAAGCATAATTGGAACTAAGTGGGTGTACAGGAACAAAATGGATGAAAATGGAATTGTTACTAGAAACAAAGCAAGGCTGGTTGCTAAAGGCTACTCACAAGAAGAGGGAATTGAATATGATGAGACTTTTGCTCCTGTTGCAAGACTAGAAGCAATAAGAATTTTTCTGGCATTTGCTACACACTCAAATTTCAAGGTGTATCAAATGGATGTCAAGAGTGCTTTTCTTAATGGTGAACTTGAAGAAGAAGTTTATGTGCAACAGCCACCTGGCTTTGAAGATCCAGAATTCCCTAACTTTGTTTACAAATTACTCAAACATGGTTTTACCAGAGGTACTATTGATAAGACTCTCTTCTACAAGAAGCATGGTGAAGATATGATCCTAGTTCAAATCTATGTGGATGATATCATCTCTGGATCTACAAATGAAAAGCTTTGTCAAAGATTCTCTAGGTTAATGCAGAGTGAGTATGAAATGAGCATGATGGGAGAATTGAGTTACTTCCCTGGCCTTCAAGTTAGTCAAAGAAGTGATGGTATTTTCATCAGCCAAACCAAATATGTGAATGACTTATTGAAAAAATTTGGTATGGTGGATAGCTCACCTGCATCTACACCAATGTCTAATGCAACCAAGTTGGACGAAGACAAGAAAGGCAAGATTGTGGATATTTCAAGCTACAGAGGGATGATTGGATCATTGCTTTATTTGACTGCTAGTAGACCAGACATCATGTTTGCTGCTTGTCTATGTGCCAGATTTCAAGCCAATCCAAAGGAATCACATTTGATGGCTGTAAAAAGGATTTTCAGATACTTAAAGGGAACTCCAAACTTGGAATTATGGTATCCTAAGAGAACTGGTTTTGAAGCTGTTGGGTACACATATGCAGATTTTGCTGGATGCAGGGTTGATAGGAAAAGTACTAGTGGAAGCTGTCAATTTCTTGATCAAAGACTTGTATGCTGGTATAGTAAGAAACAACAATATGTGTCAACTTCCACAGCTGAAGCTGAATATATAGTTGCTGGAAGTTGTTGTGCTCAGGTGCTTTGGATTAGAAATCAGCTAATGGACTATGGTCTAATTTTACACAAAATTCCTATTATGTGTGACAATACTAGTGCCATATCTATAGTAGCTAATCCAGTTAATCATTCTAGAACAAAACACATTGATGTTAGGTACCATTTTATCAGGGAACATGCTGCAATTGGTACCATTGAGCTCATTGTTCCAACAGAGAAACAATTAGCTGACATTTTTACTAAACCTTTGGATGAAGCAACCTTCACTAGACTTGTGAGTGAAATTGGAATGCTCAACTCTTCATCCTAAGGCAATAACTCAGCTACTGTGTTGCAGCAGATTAATTTCTAATCAATCAACTTAGTTTGATTTAATTGGAAATTAACTGAAATATAAATTATAAATATTTCAGAATCTCTGTATATTTATTTTTCTTAAAAACTCAAAAATTAACTTAGAATATTTCAAATTCTAAGTAAACTGCTTAGTTGTTAATTTACATCTTAAATGTGTAAAATTAATATAAGGCAGAATAACAGTACTCAAAGGTATAGAGAACTGAGTTCTCGATAAGTCAAAATGACTTATCAACAAGTCATTTTAGAGTTCTCGAGTGAGTCCTCGATAAGTCCATTTACAGACTTCTCGATAAGCTCTATTATGACTTATCGATAAGACCATGCAGAGTTCTCTAATAGTGTTAATTCACAGAGTTCTCGACAAGGATATTTTGAGACTTATCAATAACTCAGAACTAAAATAATTTAATTCAATGAATTATTTTAGACAAATACTTTTGGAAAATTTATTCTGATTTCAATTTGATTCAATTCAAATAAATTAGAATTATCTTAGTCCATTTTTGGACAAACTAGGCATTTATCAGAGTTCTCGATAAGTCATCTTTGACTTCTCGATAAGTTTAATATCAAACGTTTATTTGACTTCTCGATAAGTATTTTACTTTTTCTATAAATACCCAGACTTCTCGATACATACACTGTACTTACACTTTCTCGAGATCTCAAGTGATATGTGATATGTGATATTATTTTTGTAAAATTTATGAAAGGTTAATGAAATTTAAATAGAATTATATTATTATTTAATTTATTAAATTATTTTCGATGGATGTTCCGATTAATTATTGATTATTAGATCGATCACTAAAAAATACGAGCACCGAACAATGTCTATTTCCCGTTTTAGAAACGGCCCGCTAAAAAAACATCGAAAATCTAGAGCAAAACCTAAAGGCAGCGACAACTAGGGTTGAGCAGAAAACCGAAAAAATTCGAATCCAAAACCGCTAAAAACCGTTAAAATCCGAACCGCAAAAATCCGATCCGAAACCAAAACCGCAATTTTAAAAACCGAAACCAAAACCGATTTTCCGGGTTCGGTTATAGGTGAAAACAGAACCGAAAAAAATCCGATCTGAACCGATAATTATAAATAAATAAAATATATTAATTATATATATGTTTTAAAAATTAATAAATACATATAATTTTTTAACAGAAGTTAAAAGTAGTTATTACTTTTAAAAGTGAATAAGATTGTAAATCTATTTTAGCAGGCAGTCTTGATTGTATAATGCAATAACATTTTGTCCCTTTACATTCTCTTTATACTGTTACTTCTATCTTTGTTTCCCCACTTCTTAATCATACAATTTACACAGAATACAGATTGTGACATGGTATTAGAGAATGTTTGTATGATTCAGGGTTATTTTATTATGATAAAAACTGGGTTTTGGTTTTCAGACATAACATTCTTGTTTATTATGACTTTTTATTCTTATTTCGGAAAAATGTACTTAGTATTTGTAATTTGAATATTTAAAAATTTTATTACTCATATTTATTTTGCTAATTTTATTGGACGCGGTTTTATAACCGAACCCGATCCGATAAAAACCGAACCGAAGTTTTGAAAATCGAAATCAAACCGGTGGTTTTATTGCGGTTACAATTTTAAATTTTAAAAACCGAGGATATACAGTTTCAATTTTAGTTTTATCCAAAACCCGCGCCGCTGCTCCGCCCAGTGCTCTCCCCAGGCGACAACGCCTGCCCAAACTAGGGGTGTACACGGTTTGGCCAACCCGACCAATCCAAACCGAACCGACCCTATTTCGGCCGAACCAAACCGATTTTTTTCAACCCGATATATAGTTGGGTTGAAAAAATGTCAACCCGATTTAATTGGGTTGGATATGGTTTTCGATAATTTTAAACCAATCCAACCCAACCCGATTAAAATATATATGTACATGCTAATAAGTTAATCCAAAATTATGTTTAGGCCATTTACATAGATCCATATATCTCTAACTCTAAATGTAACTTATAACCTCCGTGTTCATAGTTCATTTCGTAACAATAATAGATGTTTGATTAGTGTTATATTTTTTGCATTAATGATTTATTCCAATATTTAAAGCGTAAGCAATATTATTAGTACTTTTGATGTCGAAAATTAGATGCTTAAGACTATTCAATATGGAGGATTGTAATATTGTTTTGAACTATTTTCAAGTGTTTTAAACTTTGAAACCTTATATTTTATTATAATTTTTTATTATAATTTTGTATATTTAATAAACCGATCAAACCGATCCAAACCGAACCAAACCGAAGTATACAAATTGGTTTGGGTTATAAATTTAAACGGTTTGGGTTGGGTTGAAATTTTGAAAACCCGAATTAATTGGGTTGGGTTGCTAAATTCTCCCAACCCGCCCAACCCGATCCGTGTACACCCCTGGCCCAAACCCTTTCCAGTTAAAGTCTTTCCGAAATCGTTCATAAACAGGCCTGTCTGAATCAGCAACATTCACACGTGCCCTTGCAAAACACACAGAACCGGCGCCAATTTTTCAATCTCTCTCTCTCTCTCTCTTTAAAATTCAGTGTTGTGTATCTACTTCAAGACATGCCTCAAGGTTCTTTTCTCTCTACTCTCTCTTCTTGTTTCTTGAAATTATTATTTATTTATTTATTCATGATTATATTGATAGATTGTCTAATTAAATTTGTATATGTTGAATTACAGAGCTTCCAGGTTTCTATTATGATGCTGAGAAGAATAGATACTTCCCTGTTAAAGGCCCTATTCCTGGCTCTTCTCGAATTAATAATAGTCCTTCTTCCTCGAATACTGCTAGTAAATCTTCGATTGAACCTAAACAGGTGTATTTTTTTTTAATTTATTTCGTTTGTTTACCGGAGAATAATTTGATTTTGGAGAATATATATTTCGGGTGAAGTGTTTTTCTGGATAATGAATTGCGGGAAATATTATGAAAAATAGTATGAATAATTGTGAGAACATGTTTTAATAAAGAAAAAGCAGAAAATACTGCATTTGTTTGATTTTTGAAGCCAAACAGATGTTAGAAATTAGGAAAACATTTTCTGTGGAACTATCAAAGCTGAAATTCGTTCCACTACAGTGTGTTTATAGTTTGGTAATTGAATTTACTGTTTTGTGTTTTGTTTATTTACTAGCTATGTGTGCTTCTCCTGTATTTGTACTCATGTTTGAATAGGGAATGCTGTTTGTGATTATTAGTGATCTGGTACATGTTGTTGCTAGTCCTGCTTAATTTAGTTTAGCCAGAAAAGATGATTTCACATAATTGCTTTTTGACATAATGCAATTAGTGTGATTTGACTCAAATCCCATACCCGCCCATGTCATGTCCATCTTCACTCGCCGGAAAATCCAACCATACCCATGTTCGACACTTTTCCGGCACAGACGCTGGATTCGGATTAAATCCACCATCCGAAAAACGAACGCTTATGTGTAGATAGTCAGAAGGTGATGTTTCAGAGAGAGAGAGAGATCATTAAAAATAAAGATGAGCGGGGAAGAAGAAAAAGGTTATGGAATTCTGTGTAGGTGTGTGAAGGAGAAGACGTGTCCTTTCTGTTTCACTTTTTGGAAGTGCAATGTATTAGGATAGTGCCTCTTTGTTTTACTTTTTGAAGTGCGATGTATTTTATTATATAGATGTATTTCCGTGTCCAAATTGGAGTGTCGAACCTTTATGAATGTGTCCTTGAGTCTTTGATTTTGGAGTTTAAACCGTGCTGAATCCTTTCAAAAAAGTTCAAACCTAAAAGGATATGGGTACTAGGACAATAGCGGAGAGTCCGGGTGATAGAGGGTAAAAGTGTTTGTCTTTGTGGATGTAATAGGCTTTTGTTTGTAAAGTATTAACTTCGTAATTATTGTGAAATGCTATTTATTTGCAGATCACATTTCTATTCATACATGCCTTTATTTTGAAGATAATTAATATTTATTTTAGTTGTTGAGTAATACCTTTCTCTTGTTCAGTCTCCTTAGAGCTAACATATTATTTTGTGCATCACAGGCTAAAGTACGCAAGGAACTAAAAAGGACAACTACAAAAATGCTTTTAAGTAGGGAGTTGTATGGCCGTGTCATCATTTCTGCGAAAGGAAAATACAACTTCAGAGAGGAATATACAAAAAGACTAGTATCAGAACCTAAGGCATGCCCATCTAATCATAAGCACATAATTTTATACCTCTTATTGTATTAGTTTCCAAATTGTGTTATACATCTAAGTGTGCTTGTATTCCCATGGCATGAACCTGGGTGCAACTCTGGAATGGTAAGTTTCTAGTAAAATTCCAACATCATATTAATTAATACCTATAAAGAATCTGTGAGTCTATTAAGTGTACCGTGCTGTAATTCAATACTTCTTTCTAACCCTCTGAGGAGGTTCCGCATAGTCTGTATGTGATGTCTTGCAAATATATTGTTCTAAATAAACTATAAGCAGTAGAATTGATGATATTAACAATTACTCCCTCCATCCCATTTTAATAGTCCACTTTGTAAATTTCACACATAATAAGAAATAGAAGATACAATGTCCATTTTCTCGTTTTCACACAATAATATAACTTAGTTTTTACACATTACATTAATTACACGTAATCAAACAAAAAAGTAAATGTACACATGTATATATACACACACAAAAACTATAAAATAATGGGCATTTTGAATTTTTGTACAAGAACATTTATGAGTAGGGTCTTTTTGTTAATATTGAAACTATAAAATTTGCATGGGTTAAAAAACATGACAAATATTTTGGGAAATTTTTATTTTGCAAAATGGACTATTAAAATGGGATGGAGGGAGTATCATGTTGCAATTAAAGGTGTTATACTCGATGTCAAATTTTTGGTACAATGCGCATCGGAAATCAACAACTATTGCTTGATATTTGTACATTGTTACTTTCCTATATGTTTTATTATTAGACAAATGCTGAAGTTTATCTCAAATAGTCAAAGTAGTAACTGTAGATTAATTTCATCCTTTTGTGAGACATTCACGATTGGTATATTATTATTATTATTACTAGTACTTAGATTTAGTTTGTATATTATACTTCAGATTTGGAGGTATAGTGGGACCGATGGTACTTCTTATCGTGCCCTGGAGCAAGTAGATGTCATTACTTCCATGCCAGATGGGGAAGTTAAAACTGACCTTCTACTAGCAGGTGGTATGAATGGTTCTCTCAGGTATGCCTTTAACTTTACTTTTATGGTATCTTTGAATACATTTTAATTTCAGACTTGCAGTACAATAGCTGAATTTGGTGTAAATTGGTCTTTTTAAAGGAAATTGCCAATATTTGGGACATTTGTACAATTATAATATTATCTATATATG
Source organism: Apium graveolens (assembly GCF_009905375.1). Classification (NCBI taxonomy): domain Eukaryota; kingdom Viridiplantae; phylum Streptophyta; class Magnoliopsida; order Apiales; family Apiaceae; genus Apium; species Apium graveolens. The sequence continues at coordinate 279,316,513 of NC_133655.1, forward strand.
CATAACTCCGTGTACTCTTACTCGTGTTTTATAGACATGCATGACTGGAATGTTTGGAAATCAACAATAATGCAATTTTTATTAATAATTCATTTGTTTAGGTGATTGATTTAGACATAGGTGTTAAAATAGTAATATTATTTTACAAACAACAAATGAAGTCAATTTATGAGATTGAGACCATTTATGCTCGGGATCTTCGGAAAGCCAGGTGGTACCCGTGTCGACAGGACACGATCCGGAAAATGGACACTTTATCTGAGATAACATATGATAACCTATCTGTAAATGTTTGTTATGCAATATAATTTAACCCTTTAACTTTTGACATTTTATTTATTATAAATTTATATATAATAAATATATTTTACCCATGTTTTTCAAAAGTTTATATATTATTTTATATAAAATGCTAGGTATTTGTTTATAAAAAATATCATATTATATTGAAAATAATAATTTTCATGTCCAAATCTAATTGTCGGATCCTTATAAAACCTAAAACGTGTCCCCGAGTCTATGATTCTGGAGATCGAAGAATTAGACACTCTGATTTATGTCCCTGTCAGATCCTTTTAAAAGATTTTGAGCATCATAGATTGAGACTATTTCTAGATTAAAACATAAGATTTGTTTTTCTTATCGGTGTGTAAGAGTTTGCAGTTACTTAAATGTGTTAAATTTTGTCAGGAAGTGCAGTGACCTAGTATATTAGTAGGGTTATATCAGTCATTATTATAATAATAGTATTTGTATTGCAGTCTTAAGGGTTAAGTAAGGGCATAGTGGTCTTTTAAGAAGTTAGTTACAAGTACTGGCTATATATACCAGGTGTAATGTTACATTTCCATTATGTTGAAATATATGAAAAGGAACATGGTTTCCACCACACTCTCTCTTTCTCCTCTAACTGATTCTCTGCAAGTTATCTCTTTTCTCTATCTCAGATCTGCTTTCTTCTCTCTAATCTCACTCTATTTCTGCTTATTATCTTTTCTACTTCTCTGTTATTGCTTATTTACTTCTTATTATATACAAAAATACCAAAAACTGTTGTAAAACAGCTCAGGAACTCACCAAATCCTGACAAATTGGTATCGTAGCTCACATTTTGATCCAACCAGTGCTTCATCCTTTCCGTGCTAGTCAAAACGAGTCGGACGGTTGTAGAAGTGTTGTAATCACAGTTATAAATCTCCAGTTATGACTAAAGTTGTTAAGGTACTCTGTTCTTCTCTTATTACTCTCAGATCAGTAGTTGTGTTGAACAGATCTGTTGATTTGAAGTGAAGTTTAGTACTCTCATTGGTTTTTATTAGCTGTTACTAGTTTTGTGCTTTGCTCATTAAAAAACCACAAAATAGTAGTGTAGTGAGTTGTTCTGGTAGTATATTGTAGTTGTGATCAAAACCGCGTTGGCGCTGAAGGTGTTTGAGTAGGTGACTGAGAGAAGTAGTGCTTTAGTATTATTGTGTGTTGTAGCTGTATTGTTACTGAGAAGTAATTGAGGTTGAATTCTGGTGGCGAGTCTAGTATTGTTGAGAGTAAGATGACTTATAATGCTAGAAGTGTGAAGCAAGCTGAGAGTTCTCAATAAAGATCCACGATCCTTGAGGATGATGCAACAGGAGTTTCAAGGTTTTATGGAAGGATCTGATGACAAGTTTGGAAAACTTCATGATCAAATTGGAAAATTACTTACTGGAATGAATGGTTTGATGAAGACACAAGAGGAAGTAGACGGAGAGTATACTGATGACAGTGACAGTGAAATGATAGATGATTCTCATGTCAACCATGAACATAGGGGGGTTTTTAGGGATCCTATTCATGCTGCTAAGATGAGGCAGAAGCAGATTGTGACAGGGCATGGGGGAAGGAATGAAGAGGTAAGGAATGCTAAAATTGGAGGAAGTACTGGTACTTCAGATGTCAACAACTTGAAACACCTGAAGCTTACTTTTCCTTCACTCAAAGAGGGAAGTGATGCAGAGGAATGACTTAGGGACCGTGAAGAATATTTTTCAATTTTTGAAGTTGACAATACTAGGAGAGCTGCTATAGTTGCTATGCACATGACTGGCACCCCTAGATCCTGGTGTAAGTCATTCATGGTGGTGGGAAGGGAAAGGGTAACCTGGCAGCAGTTTACTCAAGCATTTTTAGCTAGGTTTGGAGAAGTGGAGACTGAATTATTGTTTGACAGATTCAAGAAGTTACAACAAGTCACCACTGTTGAAGTGTATTTTGATGAGTTTGAAAAATGCAGAGGCCAACTACTACGCAAGATTCCAAGCTTAACCTCTGAATACTTTCTGGAAAACTTCATTGGAGGACTTCAAACTGAAATAAGAGGTATGATAAGGCTGCTGGAACCTTCTTCACTGGAACAGGCCTTGAAACTTGCAAGATTCTATTAGCAGACTCAACTCAGTCAGATTAAGAGACAGACTCCATATAAATGGGGAAGCAATCAAACTTCGGCTTTCAAGGTTAATGGTGAAGGTACTGGAATGGGCACTAACAGCAAGTCTGCACTCATCAACACCCCTAAAGCTGCTGAGGTGATTAACACTAAGCCAAGGACACTGACTTATAGTCAGAGAGGAGAGAAGACTGAAGGAGTTGTGTTTTTACTGTGATGAAAAATTTACCAAAGGCCATGAGTGCAAGAAGCCACAAGTATTCTTAATGGTTGCAGAAGAAGATACTGAGGAATATGAAGGAGCCCCTATCTTTGATGAGGATCTTAATGAAGGAGAAATTGATGCAGCTGAGCACAAGATCATTTTGACAGCCTTGCAGATTCAGGAGGTGAAAACCTCTACAATTTAAAGGGCAATGGCAAGACGAGAACTATGGGGTTCTCATTGATGGTGGGAGTAGTCTAAACTTCATCTCTACCCAACTGTGTGATACCTTGGGACTCCATACTGAGAAACAAGCCCCAATAAGCATCAACTTGGCCAATTGAGCCATACTTAGGAACTCTGCCTACTGTCCTAAGCTCAAATTGAAGTGGAAAGACTTAACAATGGAAGTTAAGGCACATGTGGTGGATTTGCAAGAATGACATGTAATTTTGGGAGTGGAATGGTTAGAACAACCAGGGGAGTTCAAGTGCAACTATGTGCAGTAGACTCTACAATTCACATGGAACAATGAAGTAGTGGTGTTATCTTCAAATGCCCCACTAGAATTCTTAGCTGAATGTGTTCAAATTACTGAAGTCATACCCCTTTGGATGAGACATATAGAAGAAAGTTATATTGGAGATGGAGAAATACAAAACATCATTACAGAAATGACCAGTGACAAAAGTGGACCAAAATAATACCACATGAGGTGAGGCAAGGGTTGCTTCTGTATAAAGGCAAGGGTTGCTTCTGTATAAAGGCAAGTGGGTTATTGGCAATAATGGAGGCTTAAGGAGACAAGGGTTTGATGAGCTGCACACTCAGAGTATAGGAGGTCACTCTGGACAAAGAGCTACCCTCAAGAAATTAAAGGAGTACTTTTACTGGCCAACTATAGGGCAAACTGTGGGAAGGTGGATAAGGGAATGTGCAACCTGCTAGCAAAATAAAGGAGAGCATGTCAGGAGTCCAGGGTTGCTACAACCATTGCAGATTCCCAGTGAGCCCTGGAGAGACATAGCCATGGATTTTATCACTGGCTTGCCCAAGTCTAAGGGAAATGAAGTAATATGGGTCATAATGGACAGATTCAGCAGGTACTCTCATTTCTTGGCACTCCGACATCCTATAACTGCTAAAGGATTATCTCTGGTGTTTTTTGAACAATGTTACAAGTTACATGGCTTGCCAGAGTCAATTGTTAGTGATAGAGACAGCCTCTTTTTCAGTGAATTCTGGCAGAACATGTTTAAACTCTCAGGTACTAGGCATAACATGAGTACAACCTACCATCCCCAGTCAGATGGTAGTACTGAAAGAGTAAGACAGTGCTTAGAGCAATATCTCAGGAATATGACTTGTAAAGCACCTAATAATTGGTCTTCTTGGCTAGCAGCTGCAGAATGGTGGTACAATACCACCTTTCACACTGCCCTAAAGGCTACACCCTACCAAATAGTATATGGGATCAATCCAAGACATCTGGTGTGGCAGGAAAGGACCCAGACCAACATTCACAGCCTAGAAGCACTGATGCAAGAGAAGCAGCAGTAGTGGAACAGGTTAAAGGAATTGTTGGAGGCTGCACAACTAAAGATGAAGAGGTATGCTGATGCTAAAAGGACTGAAAGGGAGTTTGAAAAGGGGGACCGTGTATATCTCAAGCTTCAGCCCTACAGACATGTCTCAGTTGCCATCCAAAAAAGCCTAAAATTATCAGCAAAGTACTATGGACCCTATGAGATTTTAGATAAGGTGGGAAAGGTGGCTTACAAGCTTGCATTGCCAGATTCTTCAAGGGTTCACCTTGTGTTCCATGTATCTCAGCTTAAGAAAGCTATTGGTCAACTAAAGGTGCAAAAGCAGTTACCACAAGTATCTGAACAAGGAACCTTTGAGTTAAAGCCTCTGAGGCAGCTAGATAGCAGGAGCATCTTAAGAGACCACAAAATGGTTTATCAAAAGTTGATTCAGTGGCATGGTTAGTGACATGGTTGTAGTGTTGATGAAGCAACATGGGAAGATGAAGACCTACTACAGTGCAATGTTCCTGACTTTGGTCACTATGAGGACATGGTTTAGCTGAAGAGGGAAGGGATGTCAGGAAGTGCAGTGACCTAGTATATTAGCAGGGTTATATCAGTCATTATTATAATAATAGTATCTGTATTGCAGTCTTAAGGGTTAAGTAAGGGCATAGTGGTCTTTTAAGAAGTTAGTTACAAGTACTGACTATATATACCAGGTGTAATGTTACATTTTCATTATGTTGAAATATATGAAAATGAACATGGTTTCCACCACACACTCTCTCTCTCCTCTAACTGATTCTCTCTATCTCTCTCTAGTTTCTATCTTTCTCTATCTCTATTCTCTATCTTAGATCTGCTTTCTTCTCTCTGATCTCACTCTATTTCTGCTTATTATCTTCTCTACTTCTCTGTTATTGTTTATTTACTTCTTATTATATACAAAAATACCAAAAATTGTTGTAAAACAACTCAGGAACTCACCAAATCCTGACAAATTTATACCTTATTCTTGACAAAAAAGTTAAATTTATACTTGTTAAAATTTGGTAAGGATTTAATTTCTTGTTTTATTTATTGGCTCGTGAACCATACATGTCAGTATGTCACATAAAAAAACTTTCAAGTTATTAGAAGAAAAAAATATCCTTTCTTATTTTGTACCTTAATCTAGTATATTCCTATATATTTATATATTATAACTTTATGCTAATTAATATTAAATCTATTCCTAACAAAAAAATATAAAAAATGTACAAGGTAAGATTCTAATTTTTCGTTCTGCACCATTCTCCTTGCCTTTAAGAAAAAACTCGTCCACGAGTTTTATAAAATTTGACAATCAATAAACAAAGAGATGACTTGTCATAGCACGCGAGGACATCAAATTCCAACCCCATTATCTAGATTTTCAGAAAACATGTGCACAGTAAGATTCTAGAATATAAAATCACCAAAAATCACCCATTGGTGGGATTAATATTTGCAACACCAATTTCTTAAATGACTACGGAATGTGCATTAATATGAAGAAGAACTCTCCAAAAATATAATGTTCAATATTAAGCTTGTGGAATTTTTGTTTAATATCATTTTTACCTTTTAATGTCAATTGCTTAAGACTATTTAAATATAATTCTTTGCAAATAGTTACCATTTCATAATTTGCCTTTAGCAGTTTTTATGTAGTTGATAAAGATGCTCTAGAATTTGATTATGGAGTAAGAAGCACACCTGATTTTGCATGGCCTATTGATATCAAAGCGAAAGAAGCATTTGCTCGATCACCTGGACATCTGTGGAGACTTGATGGAGCTTCACTTGATATGTTCTCTTCTATAACTTGCATAAAGAAATTTGGGAAGCCTGGGCAGCACAAGATTTTGTATCCTTTAAGTGTTTGCGAGGATGTGTACCTTTGCTATAGGTTTTTTTAGGTTGCTTGATGAAAAAGTATTATTTTCTAAATAATTACTGCTTCGTGAAACTTTAATATTTCTACAAATTGAATCTCTTACCTCTCTTACTTGCATGCATGTGCATGAAGGTGGAGATCAACTGGGATTGGGACCCTCACATAACTAATCATATGTGAAGTGTTTATCATTTTTTTTTCCAATTTTTACTAGGATTATAGAATGTGAAGAACGATCTTCTTCCGGTATGAAATAAAGTTATCTTTATTTCCTGCATTGGAATTGGCTGTTTAAATGAGATGTGTTGACATTGGCTCGGTGCTTTGCCAAGTTCTATTTTTTATAGTTTGCAGCAATTAGATAATCATTCAACCCTTTATCTTATTTAAGTGACAAATAAATTTGTAAAACCTTGACAGAAGGAAACAGGATAACTACTCTGGGATCTGCGACATCCGGTGGATCTGTTTCTGTGTTGAACCTTAGTGATCCACTAGTGCTCCCTTCAGGTTATCCTATGATAGGGGGAAATTTTAATGAAATCGCATTATTTAATCGCACTGTTTGGACTGCGGATTGCAACTCTGATGGCAGTCAAGCTTTTATCGGCAAGTTCAGAACTTCTCTATAGCTGATTCGTTTATGTAGTAACTACAGATATTTAGTTCTGCTATATTCTCTCTTTTTAGATTTCTGTCTGTCAAGATCTACATGTTTAGTGCCACTGATTTTGTGGTACCAATATGAATATATAGGGTTCTGTTTCTATTAATTGCCCAACTGTTTTTTGAAATAACTTTGAGTTGCTTTTGCAAGTCATGCACGCTAGTAATTATCGAGAATACTCTTCCTGTCCCGCAAGAATCCTACAATCTTAACTTTCTCCAGTCGAACCAACTAATGTTAAAACTCAAAATTGAGGCTATTCTATTTATTTCTTTATTTATTCCTAGTAAATGAATGCTAATTTTAGTTTATATATAAATTAATTCTAGTCATATTTCTTCTGAATATCATAATTAAATCCATGGGTATGCTCTCATTTGATATCGAAGGTGGAAATAACTTATTATACTTATTTTTCTCAATGGCGAAAGTATTTGTTTTATTTGTGGATTTTGTTATCAATCCTTACCTTTTTGGTTGTATAGGAACCAACCTTGGAGTTACATTAGTGAATATCGAAACTGGAACACAGTCGTGGGTTTGTCGTTGCAAAAGCGATATTTTCTCAGTACAACTGGATCAATCCGTAAGTTCCAAATAGCTCTTTCCGAGTTGTCTATGTTACACGTGCCTATATCTAAATAAGATAAACAAATTAATATAAGAAATGAACATATTTAACTTGCACTTCTTTGAGCAATACATGTTTTGACTAACAAGTAATAAATCTAGATCTCTTATAAGATGCCAACTTTGAGTCGTGAAACCTTTATAAGCAAGCAGTCATAACCCCGCGGCAAAGGGATTACTGTAGACTCCTTGGAGCAACCTCTACCTGACCAAAAAAATCATCACAAATGAGAACCCAAAACACACACCTTTGCTGCAGTATGTGTTTCCAAATCAAGTGATAAGGAGCTTTGTGCTAGTTTCATGAACAGTGTATGCTGACATTTGACATGATATTTAACGTACCCTGGACCTTTTTTGTTTCAGTTGAGAACTTTTAAGTGTCAGGAAAATAGGTATAATACATTACTTAAATATAAAGCCGCACTAGATGAAGCATGTGAAGACGGGCAAGAAATAAAAAGGCGGTGTTGCCCTTTCAAATTATTATAACTTATTTCTTATTGATAATTTAGCCATGGGGTTGAATCGATAATGTTTTACGCTATGTCCTTGCCCTCCATCTAATTTTCTATATGTTATCAAGGATATGGTCCTGTAGCCATAGGGCCTCTATGTTATAAAATATTCAAAAACGATTGAAGTAATAGATCTTATTATGAAGGAGACTACCAAAAACAGGTAAGAAGCTAATTAGGAAAACGACAACTTTAATATAAAGAAGGGATATGCCAGTATGAAGATAGCATGGAACTAGCTTCAAAGTAGTCTTGCTGTAAACATTTAAGTTTAACTTTTGATATTTAAGTATGTTTTAGTTTCCATATGACCAGTGGCATTAGTTGTACTTAATGCTTATGAGATTCAGATAAAGTTTGAATACAGTATTCAAGGAACGTGGCTTCTCTTTGTGTTAGGATTGTAATACTCATAATTCACTGTTAAAATTATATTTTACAAAGTTATGATCTAAGTACTGATTTATTTGTCTATGGTGCTTGCTTCTAGATTGGATCTTCAGCCTAATGAACTTATGTTTTTTTTTTCAGGAAAAAATTGCATTATGTGGACTGCGAAATGGAGCAATTGTGACCATTGATGTTCGTCAGAGACCAGACAACTTTGCTAGACTTACTAGACAACGGATTCTTCTGCATTCTCACAAAACTAGGGAGTCTTTAAGCGGATGTAATCAAAATACTTCGAAAGACTGGTTTGAGGTTATTCCTATACCTATATGTGCATAACATTATAATGTCGTTATTTCTACCTGTCATATTGTTTACCCTTTCTTATTTTTCTCTAAGTAGTTAAAGTGTTAGCTTCACTTTTATTACGTGTGTTTAGCAATGCATTGTAATTAAAAGAATTTCCTTGTTTAACCTAGTCTTGTATTCAACTTGTGATCTTAATTTTGAACAATTTTGGTGTTAGTAGACTACTCACTTTTGTAATTAATGACCAGATAGTAATATTGATTGTTTATTTTAAAGTTTATAACAATCATTTTAAGATTAAATTAGATCTTGGACTTGCGGCTTGTAGCAATACATGTTGTTACTCTTGTTTAATCCTTTTTAAATCTGATGTTATGCAGCTTAAGGGGAGGATATGTCAATCTGGTACAATATCAATGCCTTCATCTATTTCCTGGTATGTTCATTGATTCACACCCTATTCCAGTTGCAGCCCCATTCCAAAAAAAAAACCACCCACAACATTCTAATGATCCATGTTTTTTTAAATGTAGTTTGGCATCTCTTAAGTTGTATGAGCAGTACTTCTTGGCGAGCTCCATGGATGGATCTGTAAGTTCTAATATTTCCTTAATTTATAAAGATATTCTTTATGTATATGTTCTATCTTTTTCTTAGCCCACCTCTAATTTAGTGCATTCACCAAATTGAACCCTAACTTTTCATTTAAACATAAAGTCTTCAAAAGCATCCTAGGGCCCAGTTCAGTAGATCTTCCTGAAGCTTTTGAGGAAATCTAGGGCTTAACTATTGAACTTGCAGATCAATAAGCAAATAGAAAGTTTGTTCACTGAAGATGATAAGAATAGGAGTAGATAGCTTAGCTAGTAATTATTCTTATTTTTATCAGCTCCAAGCCTCCAATAAGTTGGATAAAATTTTACGATTGGTTGGCTCAGACTTACAACAGTATTCAGAATTAATAAGATCTTCATAACATAATTTTCCATTTTAAACACGTGCAAGTCTGAGCTTTTCGAAAGAAAAAAAATGCTAGCTTTAGTAGATCACATAAATGTGGTAGTGGGAGTTCGGACCCATTTTCTGATTCATTTGAGGAAACTCGCACATGGAAGCATCATGCTTCCTTATAAAATGGCCGTTCCAATGAAAATGCCATGTAAACAAGCTAAAGACTGATTGCCTAATGCCTCCCCCCATCAAAAAAAGGAAAAGAAAGAAAAGGAAGAAGAGTAAATTTAGTAATGGTTGACCAAGGAGGCAAACTGTTGGGAAATTGCTGACTATGCTATATTCCAGCACCTATAACCGTTTGAACTAAAGCTTTAACGATCAATAGGCTGATGATATTCTAATTGAATTTCCCTTAAGAGTAACTCCTTGAGTCCAGGATTGCTCTCATGTTTAATCTCCATGCTTGCAAATGTTTGTTTTTACCTGACTGGGGCAGTCATAACATGTTTACCTATTCCCAGATCAAACTTTATGATCATAGAATGGCTCAGAGAGGGGCTGTACAGTGTTACGAGGGAAATGTGAATTCTCATACTCACATTCAGCTCGGAGTTGACCCATCAGAGAAATTTGTCATGTCAGGTTACAGTTTTAAGCATTTAAGCATATTACCATTTTCTTCGCATACATCTTTAGTTAACAAAAACGAGTCCAAGCTTATTCAAATATAAATCAAAATAGGCGGGGAAGACAACAAATTGCGGCTTTGGAGTATTAGGTCGGGAGAACTACTATTGGAGGAGAAGTTAATGAGTTCTACCCCCTCAGTTGTTTGCTGGCAGAAAGAAGGTATAGTATAGATGCTCTAAGCCTACACCTTGTAAATGGTCTTTGATGCCTCCCTGATACAATCAAAAAAGAAAGAGATGACATGCACATACACACACTTGCACGTCAATAAGTTAATTTCAGGGGTATTTTATATGACACTGCCTGGCAGATATCTGTGCAAGGGATGGATATATAGATGACAACCAATCTGACTGGGGGGAAGCCTGGCTCGGATCCCGAGACGGTCTCTTCCGTATGCGGTGGTCATAGCTTCTCTTCAGCTTAAAAATCGAAGTTATTGTCTTCTGTATTGGTTCTTGTCCACCCATTATATCAGCCAGCTCTACCTGAAATTCATCGAAGTGCTGAAGAGGACATACCTCTGATTGATCACCGCACCCAATTCCTTAAAGTCGGTGGCATGGTAACTAAACAAGGTAAGAGAGTTCGACCTAGCGCTTTTGATCCAGATCAATTTTAAATCACCAAATTATATCTTGGAACCAAGAATATAACCCCACTCCTGGTAAGCAACTCTACAATCTCAAATATTTATTTTGGCAGTAGGGTTGAATACTGCTTGCTCGTGATGGTCCACTTTTCAAATCAAATGTCTACTCTTCAATTGGACTTACAAACGAGGCGAGGGACGTCTTAATCAAAACATGACTTATGCACTTGAGCACACATATACTTTCTGACTTGGCAGCTATGTTTTGTATTTTCATGTTGATGTTTACCATTTGAAGTCAAATTTTTTGCAAGAAGCCTGTAGTAGCACCACATTGTTTTTTAATTTTGAGTTCCTATTTAGTTTGCCTGCTATAAGAATAGAGTCTGTTTTGACCAAAGAGCTCCTTCTGAGGTAGTGCTTTCACTCCTTTTTACGAGAAGAGATCGAGGATTTGAACAAGGAACGGTACTTGAATGTCTTTTTACAATAATGCAACATCTCACCGGTAGGTCTCCTCTAGTCCTCAGTTCCACCACCAGTTCCACCACCAGCTACGGCAGGTTCTGTTGATGTTAAAAACAATAATGTTTATTGTTTATCCTATGGACTGGGCATGTTATTTTGTGGACTAAATTTGTAAAAATAATTGGACAAACTTAAGTTTAAAATTAATGTTTTTTTTCAGTGGACTGTATAAAAGATGGCAAAAGTAAATTATATATGCATGTGTTAAGAAATTAAATTTTTTGAGATAACATCAACTTAACTTAAATAATTGATAGCTTTTATTTATCTTTGTCATAGTATTTTTCTTATGCAGTTTATTCTTTTTAACACCCATCTTTTAACATGTGAATGTTATAAAAATAATCCTTTTTATTAGATTAGATAATGAATTGGAGGGATTTTGATGAGCAATATTTTTTAAAAATGCCAATAAATAAATAAATTCTTTTCCCATGCAGTTCATTTTAACATCATTAGTATTGGTGTAATTGCCCTAAAAAAGTATTTGTACAATTATTGTTTATATTTAACAATATTATTTATTTTAATCATTATATAGCACCGTTATTCAATCTATCGTGTTCTACTTTTTTACAATTTGTAATGTCTTTGTAAGTTGCAAAAATAATAACAATGTACCATAATTATGCTCAGTTTTAATGGATTGAAAATAGACAAAAAATCCAAAAAGTTTTAAAATTGATGGTTCATTTCTTATGTCCAATATTTTCAATATTTTGTATATTAATTTCAATTTATACATATTTCAAATATATGATACTTCATTCTAAAAAAATATAATAACTTAGGACTATATAGAATTGTTAATGTATTTTTATCATCTGAGATTATTTCATTTATTATCTTATCATGTTTGAGATTATAAATGTAAAGAATTATATGTGTTAATTAAACTTATAAGAACACATCTTTCTATGATTTTAGTCACCAAGAAAGTAAAATTTGGATTCTTTTTGTATAATTAAATTTAAGTAATAAAGATAAAAATATCACTTATCTTTTCTAATAATTTATTTAAAGTTAATTTTAGGTTTCACATATGATTATAAAGTTAATACAAAGTAGCATTAGAATGAGACTTACACCATTTTTAATTTAAAACTAATATTGATCTAGATTGTTAATAATAACAATGTACCATAATTATTGCTCACTGTTTTAATGTACAAAAAGTAGACCAAGAAGTCCAAATAATTGTTAAAATTGATGGCTCATTTCTTATGTCCAATTGTTTCAATAATTTGTATATCAATTTCAATTTATAAATATTTTAAATATATGATAATTTAGAACTGTAGAGAATAGTTAATACATTTTTATCATCTAAGATTATTACTTTTATTATGTTATCATGTTTGTGATTATAAATATAAAGAATTATATGTGTTAATTAAACTTATAATAACACACATTTCTATGATTTTAGTCACCAAGAAAGTAAAGATTTGGATTTTTTACATGTTTTTTCTAATTAAATTCAAATAAAAAAGATAAAAATACCACTTATCTTTATTAGTAATTTATTTAAAGTTAACCTTAGATTTTAGCATGTGATTATAAGTTAATACAAAATAGTATTAGAATAAAACCTACACAATTCTTTTTAATCAAAACTAAATTTATTGGGATGGTTAGGAATCACATTACATCACATTTATCTGTATTTAATTTCAATTATTAAAAACTCTAAAACTAAGTAATCATCACCTTAGACGTGCCTATATCTTAGGTGTCCACGTATTCTCTACTAGCTCTCGTCTCTTTCTCTTCATTTTAACCCCTTCCCAGCTCTCTTCTCTTCCTCTTCATTTTAACCCCTTCCCGGTTATCAGAGTTGGTTAGTACTATTCTGATGCATCAATAGTACTATTGATTGAGTTATTTCTCATAATTTCATTGAAATAAGTCTAATTATATCTAGAAATGATGAGAAACCAAGATTTGGTTTCTAGTTAATTTAGAAGATGAATACACAAACACACCTGCTCTGCCAAAATAAGTCTGAGAATACAAATAATGTAGCAGATACAGATAAACAAATAAACGGTAATGGTAAAGTTGTGAACTATGATTCACATGGTAGTATCTCGGTGAAGGGAAGAAGGAAATATATGGAGGATGCTTTGACAGTAGACTTGGGGTTTTTAATGTGGGAATCAAATAATTATGACTATTTTGGTGTGTATGATGGTCATGGTGGCTCAGAAGTAGCTCGGGCTCGTCGCGACCACTTACACCTGTTGGTTAAAAATGAGGTTGAAAAACAGGGCAGGGAAAATTATAGACTGGGAAAAGGAAATGGTCACAAGTTTTTTAGGATGGATGAACATGTGCTTGCTGAAGGAGTTGAGGGTTCAACAGGATCAACTGCGATTGTTGTTGTGGTTGGGGAGGAGGTTTTGGTGGTTGCTAACTGTGGAGATTCCAGAGGTGTTTTGTCACGTTCATCCACTGTTGTGCCATTGTCTTTTGATCATAAGGTATGTTAGTAAATTTAGAGTCCAAGGTTAGTAACTAATTATCTTCATACCAGAGTACTGAGTACCATAAATACTATGTAAACATAACATGGTGTGTGTTCATAAATTTTTTCTAAAGAAAAATTTTCTTTAACAATATTTTATACTTCATAAACATATGTGGATGTAAACAGTTACATATATTTGTAGAGAATAAGGTTCGTGTTTGTTAAATTTGTGTTTTGAACACCTCCTGTAAACATTGTTGCATTGCATCCTTGGAGTGCACGGTTTATCCCAGTGTGATCATATGCACAGACATTTTTATCTGACTAGTTCGTAAGAATTTTAGCCATCATCAACTGAGCAACCTATTATATTATAATGTTGAATTTACATTTTGAGTTACATTTATTTTAAATTTTCTTTTTGTTAAATTGCCTAATTCAATCTTTTAAATTATGATTAGCCTGATCGACCGGATGAGTTGAAGAGGATCGAAGTCTCTGATGGAGTGGTTGTCAACTGGAACGGGAAAAGAGTTCAAGGAGTTCTTTCAACTTCAAGATCTATTGGTACTTAAGTGATAATCCTATGATTTCAAATACAATGATATATAAAAAAGTCATCTTTCATAAGAACATAGGATAGAATAAGTTAAAATTTAACCGATTAGTCATTTTTATTGAATCAACAAATTATCAAAGGTAATTAAAATTTGTGATGGTTACCTTAATATCCCGACTTAATTAATTAGTTAGGGAATACAGCATTACTTATAAGCGTATTTATGAAATTGCATTACATTGTTGTTATTAACAAATATATGTTTAAATCATATTGAATCCTGATTTAGGGGACGAGCACTTGAAACCATATGTAGTAGCTCAAGCAGAAGTTACAGTGAAAGCGAGAAGCGGCCTTGATGAGTTCATAATAGTAGCTAGTGATGGTTTATGGGACGTAATGTCAAATGAAGATGCATGCAAAGTTGTTAGATTTTGTTTGCAGCGACAATCACAGGAAGGATCAAAGAAGAAGTCTAGTGTAACCCCCGGCAATGAGAATGAGCCTAAGAGTCGGGCTGCTGTAGCTGCACTAAATCTTAAAAGGATAGCAATGAAGCGAGGCAGCCAAGATAACATAAGTGTTATCGTCATCGATCTGCAGAAACTCCACAAAACTTCTGCCTAGAAGAGTTTTGAGGGAGCTCTTTCGTTGATGTCAGTCTTTGAGTCAAGACTATTCTAAGTCCACTCGAAATTCGTCTAAATTTAAATTACTGTGTACCTTGTGTGAACTATGTGTGCTTATGAATTTCCATGTCAGTCTGCAACTCTTTATGTCCTGTTTTCGAATTATTACCCCACTGTTGTAATATAAATCTATCTATGTTTTTCAACTTTTAATCCGTGTTGTTATGTAAAATATCTATGTTTTGATTATTTTTTGGTAGTGATTTATGACTATTATATATGTTTTATTGACTGTAAAATCAATATTTGGTCAAGAAGCTGACTTGCTTTTCTTGCTTGGAGTCTTGAATATTTTGACTAATAAAAAACATGTGAATGGTCATCGTCAACCGATTGTTAGCACTACTATATCATATTGAAGAATTTTTTTGCACTTTTAGTGATATAATAGATGTCGCAACAATCACTTGCCTCTGCCTAACATCCACGGAACATTACATGTGCTAATAACAATTCCGAAAAACGGATAATTTTGCTGAATTAATGGTATGTTTGAGATAGAGTCCATACTATGCTTTCCGTTATCATTAGTCTCTATCAGATTGTTTTAGTACTTGTGTGAGTTGATCATTAGATGGACAAGAATATTTAACTCTTATTTATATACACCAGTAGATTCTCAACATCGTATAAAGCCAAAACTTTCTGTACGTATGTCTAACTTCGCAGCAGATTAGTAGAGAAAATATCTATATCTATATTTTAAATTATCATTGATAGTATACATAGAAAAAACTGATGCACAGATAGTACATATATATACAACTTCGAAGTAAGAATTAAGATAGCTCCACTGCCTAGTTCAGAATTCAGATAGGTAAAACAATGCACAGGTAGCCGTAGTACTGAAGATAATAGTAATTCTAAGTAATTCAAAATTTATATCAAAATAGTTATCAAAATAATTATAAAATGATGTGACGTGATAAGTGTCGAAATTTATCACGTGCTTTCATTTTCCATTTGCATGTCTGCACACACACATCTTACTAATACAATCACAAATTTATAGTTGGTTGTAAATTTATGGTATATTTTGATAATAACACTGACATGCTCTTCATCCACCAAATTGGATTTGCATTCTTGTGAAGTAGTAATTACTAGTAGAAGATTGGGGAAGATGGAGTTGGAGGATAGTTAGAGAGTGACCCTGGCCATTAAAACTCCAAAGCAGATAAAATTGACCCTTTCAAGAAGCAGACATTGCGTTCCCAATGCACATCCAGTTTTTACACTATATTTAGAAAATACATGACCCATGAAAGAGAAACAGCAAGATTAATAAACCTGTTTCTTGAGTCCTTCCATTCATATACAACCAAATATGCATGATGGCTCTTAGTATCACAATTTCAAGAGAGAAGACCCAAAATTTCAGAGGAGCTGGAAATTGGCCCTTTCTATCACTCAAAAACGCAACATTTTCTTGCGTTTTTTTTCCTGAATTACCCACGCAAGTTTCTATTGCGTTTATGGGGTGATATATGTGGTGTCTGAGATGAGGTGAAACCGCATCATTTATATGCGTTTCTACAGTTAACGTACGTTTTTTTCCTGAATTACCCACGCAAGTTTCTATTGCGTTTATGGGGTGATATATGCGGTGTCTGAGGTGAAACACAAAATGGTGCATAGGAGATTCAATCCTCTGTCTCCACACTTGCACGCAAGCTTCAAACCAGCTGAGCTGAGAAATACTTGTGTTGAGATCATAAACGAATTTATTTATTGCGTTACTCCGTGATACTTAAGGCCAGCTTTTTCTACTTGTGAATATTTGGGCCATTCACCTCAAAATTGTGATATTAAGGGCCATTATTCTAAACAATGATATAGTTAATGTAGTTAATGCAATAAATATGATAACTAATATAACTTTTTTAACAATGTTAAAGTTTTTTTAATATCAGTAATTTTTTTAAAAGTGGACAATTATATTGAAACGGAGGGAGCATATTAAACTCATACGGCGTATCACACAAATCCACATTGGCAGTATTTGGATTCTGGAATCTCGGTTTGAGTCGCTTGAGTAAGAGTGGTGCCCAGAGTACACAGACCTCGTGTTTATCTATTCTTTCAGGTCAACAAGTGAAAACTAGTGGTAAATAATTCAACCAACCTGTACCCCAACTATTCTCCTCCTTCAAGAATAACAATTTTTATATAACTCAATTGGCAGAGAAGAGAAACCAGTACTGTATAGATTATAGATTCCTGTATAGTGCATGAATTTTTGTTGCGGATAATGTTAGAGAGCTCAAAAATAGTTCACTAAATTTTTTCATAAGGACATGATAATTAATATGATACAATAATGCATTTTGATCCCCGCAAGGTCGCTCAATTGATTAAAGAGGAGATTCTCGTCACAGGTTCGAATTCCAGGGTGAGAAGAATTTATGATTGGTTCACGTGGTTTGCATGTTATTGTGTAAGCCCGTAGGGTTTACCTAGTACGCACCCGAAGGATAGCGGCCGCGGGTTATCTACGATAAAAAAAGTAACACATTTTGATTGGATTATTAATTAATTTTTTTTACTACCAGTTATAATGGGATATGTAATGTTTGAAAAAATATTGAGAATTATTTGGTTTTCCAACCACAACTTTTTTTTTATCAATACACATAGATTAGATTACTTAGACAATTGATGTTAAAGTCATGAAGATTCTCATCTCTATTTTGTCTCTTTACTTTCTAACTAGCATAATAACCCGTCATTTTCTAGAGTTTTTTTATGCATGCAATTATAATGCTTTTAGTTATATTCTTATTTGTAAATGTTGTATAATGGCTAACGTATTCATCTGTGTATCATTTTCATACAATACATTATTAAATTACACAACGTTTCCAATATAGTTTATTAAGAAATATATATGTATTCTTGTTTGTGTTGTATAATTGTATTTAATGAATGAATATAAACATGGTAGTCGGTGTACGTTTAAAATGAAACAAATAAACTTAATACGTAGAATATCGTTGGTATGTTTACAAAGAAAAAGTTAAAAACTAACATATGTTGAATACAGAGTTGACCAAAAATTTTGAATTTCATTTAAATAAACTATATAATTGGTCTATATTATTACTGAGTTCTATACATACTTACAGTTAACTTACTCAATTTAAAAAGATAAAAAATGAATAACTGAATTCAGAATTACTTGCAATCATAATATAAACTAATATAAAATTTACAACACTACTGTTAATATAAAAGTCGATTTTAATGAAAAATGTTAGTTTTTGAAATTTAATGTATGTATGTTTGAAAACATGTTAGTTTTTTACACTACTCTTAACAAAATAAGATTAAGTTATATGTGTCTATATTAGCATGTGAATTATCGTATGTTACATTTCTTAGAAAATTACGATGATTTCAATTATTTATATGCTAAATATCTGATTTATGTACATGTATAATCATTATTAATATCTAGTGAGACAATTGATTACTTAAATAACATGTATTTATAATTATTCAAAAATTAAAATTATGTAATAAATAAATTGTAATAATTTATATATGGTATTCACATTATCACTGACAAACAATCCATATCTGTTTTTTACGCGACCGAGTATCAATCATGTAACATAAAAATAAATTATATATTGTAAGACTTATTATTAATGTTCATGATTTTTTCAAGAATTTGAAGGAAAAATTGTAATTATATTGTTATTTAAACTATTTTTAGTTTCTTTCATTACAACTCTAATATTTCTTCATATAATAATTTGATAATATTGTATACTGTTTTCCTAAAATTAAATATTTTTCAATTCGATAAAGTTTTATAAATATTAGTTGTTTGTCTTTGTCCCTAGAGAGACCGCCAGGTCGCGAAGCTTATCTAGGGGATGTTTTTTATTTGCATTCACGACTTTTGGAAAGAGCTGCTAAATTAGAACTGGTTAATTCCTTCAAATTATTGAACAATATATATTTTTTAAATAGTATAATATGTATTAAATCAAATGCTACAATATTGTATAGATATAACTTTTATTTGAATAATTCAAAATATTAAAATAATTTAAAATATTAAAATAATTCAAAATATTTGTACAATATTATCTTGATCAATAAATATTGTTTATCTAAAAGAATTCTTTTTAAAATGCTAGTTTTTTTAAAGTGAAAAATAAAAAATAAATCGATTTAATATATCATCATAGTTTTAACAAATCTCATGAGATTTCATACCAAATTTCTAATATTTTTAAAATCGGGACAAGTCCCAAAACACCATTGCGCTATCAGTAAAGTTACTAATTTTAATACAAATAATCAATTGACTTGATCCCATAAATACCTCAAACACATTAATTTATATTAATATAAGATATCAAAAAATTTCACATTATTGGTAAGATATTCTCGTCGAACTTGTAATTTAAATTACTAAACGTAGAATGTGACAATGTTTTTCGGCTAGTCATATAGTCAAATTTCGAGTATTTTTTGAACAATGAGCCAAATTCTGATTTCAAATTCAAAATAAACTAAAATTCATTGACTTATTATAATTCGAACTTATCTAAATATTTAATACCAATCTAGATTATTTATATATAAACGATTCTATTTTCAATATTTTCTATAAATATTATATATATATATACATTTTAATTACTTTTTATAATAAAAAAATGTTAAAAATATATGAGATATATTTTCAAACTAAATAATAATAATAAATAAAATAATAACCCATTTATGTATTATGCCTAACTTTATATCTGAAATTCAGTTCTTTAAAATTAATTGTACAAATATTTAAGTAACTATCATTTTTTTTGCTGAATTCAAGTAGCTATCTTTAAGGTTAAATAAAATATTCCTTTAGCACACTTACATATTATGTGTATGATAAAAAGCACATGTGACAATATGGTGTGATTGTATGAGGTTGTATAGAAGAATGAAGTACCGAGTTCGATTCTCACAAAACACAACTTTTATATAAATATTAAAAACATAGGTAGTTTAATATTTTCAATGAGACTTTTTAATCTCAAAAAATTATCCCCTTGTTGTGCTATTATATATAGAAGAGATTCTTATCTCTTAGAATTGAGGAGAGAGAAATGCTCTTAAGCTCCTCCAAATCTTTTACACCTCAAATTTTAGCATCACTTCATATTTTTAAACTTAAAAGCCCATTTTAAAGATTTGTTGGAGATGCTCTAAAAAAACTCTTCCAAACACAATCTGCTAAAGGCTACCACGGACAAATGTCCCTAGTAAAATGCAAATTCATACTCCTTCTGTCCCTCCCATTTGTTTACACTTTCCTTTTTTGGATGTCCCTTCCAATTGTTTACATTTCAAAACTTTCCAAAAATGGTAAGGTTTTTTATAATTTTTAAAATAACTACATCCACTACTTCTCTCCACTATAACCACTTTATACATATAATATTAATCGTTCCCACTACTTTACTCACTTTTTTAACTTTACTCCACTATTTTATCATTTTTCTTAAACTCCGCGTCCCACTCAAATGTAAACATTTGGGAGGGACGGGGGGAGTATTTTTTTTTATTTTTTCAATATTTGTATTCGGGTTACTTTAAATAGTAAATACGTATTTCTTATAAAACTTTAAAAAACTGATTTTGCATGTGCGCAAACAATTTAAACAAAATGTATTTTGACAATTATACGTGAAAAATAAGATTTTTTTTCCATGTTTGGTAGCAGTACTCAACCAAAAAAAATTATTTTTCTCACTTACAGGTACACCACTACTAAAGCAAATTTCCTTCGAGCATTCCGGTAGTTAGATTGACGAGCATATTTGTCTAGCATCTTGAAACTAGATATTTTTTTCCATCTTAGGATATTCAAATTTTGGGTGTGGAACGAAAATTAATATTTTATCAAGAAAAAGGAGGTGACTTTTGGAGCATAAATTCTCTATTTAAGCTCTTAAGTCAAAATATAAAGAAAAAAAATGAAAATGTAATTTCAACTGAAATTTTAGTGATTTTTTAAAACGCTAAGAGCCCTCTTCCTTTTTTTTTAAAAGTCACAACTCACTCTTAATTTATATTTTATAATAAAATAATCTTTGCATTTCCTTTTTCTCTCCCAATTTTTTTATTTTTTTAGAACTTTAATATATTTATAATTATAAAATAATAAATAAAGGGTTGATTTAAGAATTATGTTGGGGATGAACATATTTTATCTTTCTTTCTAATAGCTAATTATTTATAATATTTATAAATAGGGGGTTAAGAATCTGTTAGACTTGCAATAAAGGAGAGAATATATTTTTAAAATTAAAGAATTACTAGAAATTTATTGGATTTCACTTTTTAACATACTCTTTATATTTCGACTTAAGCCAATTAAACCTGTTGGAAACATGAGGTGCAACTTACTCATCTGTCGCTATTATCACTTAAACTCAAATAATGGATAAAGAGATCCATTAAACTTGCTCTTACTATAACCTGGTTGGGGTGTCATGAGTTGCAGAGCTTTCGGTATGTACAGACACACACTCAATATCACACTTCTCAATTAAATTAACGCTAGTTTTTTTGGCTCCGTTTGATTTCTAGGCAACTTGAACTGAAGATTTGTAAAAAGCCCAGCTGAACATAATCTTACAAAAATAGGCCACTACGCCAATTCAAGTGGCATAGGATCAAATTATGCCACTTGAAGTGGCGTAGTCTATATATATATTTTTTTCCTTTTTTGCGCTTTCCCTGTTGGTCGATTGGTTTGTTAATAACATTCTAACAAGGTTTTTGGGAGCATTAGTAAGCATAACATAGTCTTATAATTTTAATTTTTTGATAAAAAAAATTAGGGAAAAAAAATTAAAGAAGCTATATTTATATATACTCGAACATGCTTCCTTAGAAGGAAATGTGAACTATTATAATGAAGAGTGTTTTTTATATTTTTTGTAAATATAGTTATTTACTCCCAAATTTAAAATTTGCAACTTTATATAGTAATATTTGTACCCTACTTTGACAAAAAAAATTGAAACTAAGAATTTTTTTTTGAATACAAGGTTTTTAACCACCCGAAAATGGTACGAAAGCATAAGAAAAATATTTGGATGAAATGAGTAATTTATAATATAATTGAAAAAATATGAATATATGAATTTCCTACAAATTGGTTGATGAGACATACATATGTAATTCAAACGATTGTGTTTCCGAAAGGCATTTTCATGGATGTATAAGTATTATCACAATTAATACACGGTAGTTTAAGAAGACTTGCAAATCTGAATACTCTATCAGATTTCCTAAAGGGTAGCTTAATAACATTATCACAATTAGTACAAAAGTTTCTGTAATATTGTAGACAAATAAATGTGACGATGAGTGCATTTTTCTTTGAATGTGGAACAAAGTATAATTCTAGGGAACATCAAATAAGTAAACATAGAATGAGAAAAATATATTGCAACTGAAAATGGGAAAATGAAAGAAACTCTCAAATGTTTTAGTCATCCGCAAGATTAACTACGTATTGATCAAACTCTGTGTCCTCATTTTTGTTAGCAATCTCATCATCTACATCTTCATCTTCTTGTATCTGAGGGGATGTATGCATATGACCTCCCTCCCCATGTCCGTGGGTTGAGGCGTACGTACTCGCTCGTGTATGACGCGATGGCCAGGGGTTGGGGCCCTTTGTGCTATGACAGATAGTTGTAGCCATACCAGCATCATCGTGACCTTGAGAAAAATCCCCAAGTTTGACAATATATTTCGCATATTTTATATCCCACTGCTGGTCCTCTTCACGTATCCTTTTAGCCCTACAGCTTGCGATTGCATCCTCGTACTCCCTTTTTCTCATCTCAAGCTCGTCCTCCATGAAGTGCTTGTGTTTGCACATTTGCTTTAACTCATAGTCATGTTCCTCCTTTGAAATGTGTCAAGCGTTGAAACTCTTGTTTATGTTTTCTTCATACTCGATGGAGGATCTCATAAACTTCAAGTGCATTTTCCCATAGCCAACAAACTGTCCATTGTCACGGACGACAAACCCTTGTGCGGCCCGTATACCTTGCATTCTTCTAACAAATTATTTTATAAGACAGAGTTCTGCTCATTTTGCTTCAGTAGCTGCCTGAGATTCGGTCCATTTATACCAATTAACTTCCCCATTATTACCAATATCAGAAGTTGCGTGTCCCTTACCCTTGTCCATGACCCGAGTGTAGGACTCCAAAAATTTAGAAAATGTATTACTAGAAAGGGGGAAATGTAGTTGATGAGTTATAATTTTTCAGATATTTATAGGTAAAATTTTTTACATTGTTAAATTGTTATATGAAATTGTGCAGTTAAGAATGTGAAAATATTTGATGTCATTGGGGCAATAATTTTGAAGATGAAAGTATTCATTTGTGTCATTGATTTGAGAACAGAACCTGAGTTGTCAAATCATTTGAAATATTTGCATGTGACTACTCTTGTGAATTTATGAAATGTGCAGTTCCTTTAAGTACAAATAATACTTATTTTAACTTATCATATTTGTCAGAAGATTCGCACATGGCATGTTTTACTGTAACTTCGCGAAATCATTTGACAAGTCGACTATACTTTTTAAAAGTTGTCAAGTCGAGTTTAGTTTTATAAAGGTTGATAAGTCCAGGATCCATGATGGATACTGAATTTTTATAGATGTTAGTAAGTTGTTTTGATGTTATGTTTTTGTGAGGGTGTCTAAAAATAATTTACATCATTGCGGACTTTTGTAATGTAATTTTGTGTGGATCCACCTTATGAATTCACGTGAAATTGAAATTTAAATCATAGTGAAAATTACATTATCATATTTATGTAGCTGGGCGCAATGGACATTTTTTACTCCGTTTTGTGTGACCTTCTTGATGGCAAGCGCTGCATTTGTTGGCCGAATGTGAAGCATCCATCTCCGTTCTTATTCTCACGGATTTCCCCTTTTTACCGCATTTTTTCTTCTTCTTTTTGAGGGACTCATCGGCTACCAACTTACCATACATTTGCCATTTGAGGGGTAATTGGTAGTTCCAATATTCAGCTGGTTGTAGTGGATATATTAATGGCATATAAAATTTTTGTTGTTCTCCGTTGTAGTGAGAAGGTTCAATGAGATGCTTCCACTTAATGCTATTTTTCATACATCCTGCAACTGCATGAGAGCACGGCATATGATCTGTTGCCCATTTCCCGCACGTGCAAATACGCTCTTTTAGCTTAACAACTTGTGTATTGCCTCCCTTTACCCCACCTTTGAACATGTACTGATGCATACGTACACTGAACATCGCTTGCATACGACTATACGTTGTGACTATGTGTGCGGAAGCCTTGGTTTCTATCTTAGAAAGCATAGCTGATGAACGTGAACACAAATCTTCCCCCCTTTGCATGCTGTCCTCAATAATATTTTGATGTTTGTTCAGAATTCTTACAGTCTTGTAAAATAGATACTTCATCATTGCAGTATCAGGAAGGAAACGAGCCCGTCGTATATTTCCATTGATATACATGCATGTTGTGGAGTGGTGTTATACTGATCGCGTCACTCGGTAATTTGGTTTTCTGCAGCGCATCCCTACTGCATCCCCACACATTGGTCATCATACTTTCCATGGCAGTATCAATAGGTGGCACTTGAGTATGGAGACTTTTATTGAGCTCTGGGAGCACCGACATGAGGGCATCATTGCTGCACCGACATACATGCCTAGCAGAAGACCCATGTCCGTTGATGGATATCGCACATGGTATGACAGATTTACTCGCCGATACATGATAAATCCCATTGTCTGGGCCTCTGAAGAAGGGTTTTTGGGGTCGCAGGGGCTTCTTCCCGTAGCTGTAAGTCTCGACTTTTTACTTTCATAGTTGTATATTAGAAATTCCCGTCATATGATGCCCTTCTTAAAGTATTGTATTCGTTATGATACAGGCTGAGGGTTTGTCCAATGCTTACCATGAGATACAGAGTTCTGAGGTGGCAGCTGATGATCCTATTGTTGATAGTGCACTACAGGGCATGGAGGTCACACTGGATGACATAGGTTTTCATGTCCTACAGGAGAGACGCCCACATCCACCTCCAATGGTGCCTACTGGACGTAGAAGACCTCGTACTAGAGGTAAGAGTTCTAGTGCAGCTTTTCCTCACCCTAGGCCAGTTCCCTTAGATGGATATGTACCGTGGGGTCAGGCCATGGCTAGCGATGGGTCAACAGGGCATGGTTTTACTGGATCTCCTTGGGAGCACACTATGCAGGGGCATGGGCATGCATCTACTGGATCTACTTCGCATCATACCTATCAGGTATTTGGACAGACTTCTCAGGGGCATGGGTTTACTGGATCTCCTATGGAGCATACTTCTCAGGGGCGTGGATCTACTAGTTCTCATATGGAGCATACCTATCAGGGGTTTGGACAGACTTCTCAGGGGTTTCATGGTACTCATCCCTCCACTTTTCAGCATTCTCAGACATGTGAGGGTTTCTGGGGCGGGACATATGGTAGTGGTTCTTCCTTTCGGATACTAGAGAGGGGTTTTCAGCCATTCATGTCGCATGATACCTTTGGGAGTAGATATGCATCCCCTGTTGTTTGTGAGGAGGATGATGGTGATGACGAAGAGCCTCATGATGTGCAGGTTAGGCAGCAGCCCCCAACATTCTAATGATCCATGTTTTTTTAAATGTAGTTTGGCATCTCTTAAGTTGTATGAGCAGTACTTCTTGGCGAGCTCCATGGATGGATCTGTAAGTTCTAATATTTCCTTAATTTATAAAGATATTCTTTATGTATATGTTCTATCTTTTTCTTAGCCCACCTCTAATTTAGTGCATTCACCAAATTGAACCCTAACTTTTCATTTAAACATAAAGTCTTCAAAAGCATCCTAGGGCCCAGTTCAGTAGATCTTCCTGAAGCTTTTGAGGAAATCTAGGGCTTAACTATTGAACTTGCAGATCAATAAGCAAATAGAAAGTTTGTTCACTGAAGATGATAAGAATAGGAGTAGATAGCTTAGCTAGTAATTATTCTTATTTTTATCAGCTCCAAGCCTCCAATAAGTTGGATAAAATTTTACGATTGGTTGGCTCAGACTTACAACAGTATTCAGAATTAATAAGATCTTCATAACATAATTTTCCATTTTAAACACGTGCAAGTCTGAGCTTTTCGAAAGAAAAAAAATGCTAGCTTTAGTAGATCACATAAATGTGGTAGTGGGAGTTCGGACCCATTTTCTGATTCATTTGAGGAAACTCGCACATGGAAGCATCATGCTTCCTTATAAAATGGCCGTTCCAATGAAAATGCCATGTAAACAAGCTAAAGACTGATTGCCTAATGCCTCCCCCCATCAAAAAAAGGAAAAGAAAGAAAAGGAAGAAGAGTAAATTTAGTAATGGTTGACCAAGGAGGCAAACTGTTGGGAAATTGCTGACTATGCTATATTCCAGCACCTATAACCGTTTGAACTAAAGCTTTAACGATCAATAGGCTGATGATATTCTAATTGAATTTCCCTTAAGAGTAACTCCTTGAGTCCAGGATTGCTCTCATGTTTAATCTCCATGCTTGCAAATGTTTGTTTTTACCTGACTGGGGCAGTCATAACATGTTTACCTATTCCCAGATCAAACTTTATGATCATAGAATGGCTCAGAGAGGGGCTGTACAGTGTTACGAGGGAAATGTGAATTCTCATACTCACATTCAGCTCGGAGTTGACCCATCAGAGAAATTTGTCATGTCAGGTTACAGTTTTAAGCATTTAAGCATATTACCATTTTCTTCGCATACATCTTTAGTTAACAAAAACGAGTCCAAGCTTATTCAAATATAAATCAAAATAGGCGGGGAAGACAACAAATTGCGGCTTTGGAGTATTAGGTCGGGAGAACTACTATTGGAGGAGAAGTTAATGAGTTCTACCCCCTCAGTTGTTTGCTGGCAGAAAGAAGGTATAGTATAGATGCTCTAAGCCTACACCTTGTAAATGGTCTTTGATGCCTCCCTGATACAATCAAAAAAGAAAGAGATGACATGCACATACACACACTTGCACGTCAATAAGTTAATTTCAGGGGTATTTTATATGACACTGCCTGGCAGATATCTGTGCAAGGGATGGATATATAGATGACAACCAATCTGACTGGGGGGAAGCCTGGCTCGGATCCCGAGACGGTCTCTTCCGTATGCGGTGGTCATAGCTTCTCTTCAGCTTAAAAATCGAAGTTATTGTCTTCTGTATTGGTTCTTGTCCACCCATTATATCAGCCAGCTCTACCTGAAATTCATCGAAGTGCTGAAGAGGACATACCTCTGATTGATCACCGCACCCAATTCCTTAAAGTCGGTGGCATGGTAACTAAACAAGGTAAGAGAGTTCGACCTAGCGCTTTTGATCCAGATCAATTTTAAATCACCAAATTATATCTTGGAACCAAGAATATAACCCCACTCCTGGTAAGCAACTCTACAATCTCAAATATTTATTTTGGCAGTAGGGTTGAATACTGCTTGCTCGTGATGGTCCACTTTTCAAATCAAATGTCTACTCTTCAATTGGACTTACAAACGAGGCGAGGGACGTCTTAATCAAAACATGACTTATGCACTTGAGCACACATATACTTTCTGACTTGGCAGCTATGTTTTGTATTTTCATGTTGATGTTTACCATTTGAAGTCAAATTTTTTGCAAGAAGCCTGTAGTAGCACCACATTGTTTTTTAATTTTGAGTTCCTATTTAGTTTGCCTGCTATAAGAATAGAGTCTGTTTTGACCAAAGAGCTCCTTCTGAGGTAGTGCTTTCACTCCTTTTTACGAGAAGAGATCGAGGATTTGAACAAGGAACGGTACTTGAATGTCTTTTTACAATAATGCAACATCTCACCGGTAGGTCTCCTCTAGTCCTCAGTTCCACCACCAGTTCCACCACCAGCTACGGCAGGTTCTGTTGATGTTAAAAACAATAATGTTTATTGTTTATCCTATGGACTGGGCATGTTATTTTGTGGACTAAATTTGTAAAAATAATTGGACAAACTTAAGTTTAAAATTAATGTTTTTTTTCAGTGGACTGTATAAAAGATGGCAAAAGTAAATTATATATGCATGTGTTAAGAAATTAAATTTTTTGAGATAACATCAACTTAACTTAAATAATTGATAGCTTTTATTTATCTTTGTCATAGTATTTTTCTTATGCAGTTTATTCTTTTTAACACCCATCTTTTAACATGTGAATGTTATAAAAATAATCCTTTTTATTAGATTAGATAATGAATTGGAGGGATTTTGATGAGCAATATTTTTTAAAAATGCCAATAAATAAATAAATTCTTTTCCCATGCAGTTCATTTTAACATCATTAGTATTGGTGTAATTGCCCTAAAAAAGTATTTGTACAATTATTGTTTATATTTAACAATATTATTTATTTTAATCATTATATAGCACCGTTATTCAATCTATAGTGTTCTACTTTTTTACAATTTGTAATGTCTTTGTAAGTTGCAAAAATAATAACAATGTACCATAATTATGCTCAGTTTTAATGGATTGAAAATAGACAAAAAATCCAAAAAGTTTTAAAATTGATGGTTCATTTCTTATGTCCAATATTTTCAATATTTTGTATATTAATTTCAATTTATACATATTTCAAATATATGATACTTCATTCTAAAAAAATATAATAACTTAGGACTATATAGAATTGTTAATGTATTTTTATCATCTGAGATTATTTCATTTATTATCTTATCATGTTTGAGATTATAAATGTAAAGAATTATATGTGTTAATTAAACTTATAAGAACACATCTTTCTATGATTTTAGTCACCAAGAAAGTAAAATTTGGATTCTTTTTGTATAATTAAATTTAAGTAATAAAGATAAAAATATCACTTATCTTTTCTAATAATTTATTTAAAGTTAATTTTAGGTTTCACATATGATTATAAAGTTAATACAAAGTAGCATTAGAATGAGACTTACACCATTTTTAATTTAAAACTAATATTGATTTAGATT
Organism: Apium graveolens; assembly: GCF_009905375.1. Classification (NCBI taxonomy): domain Eukaryota; kingdom Viridiplantae; phylum Streptophyta; class Magnoliopsida; order Apiales; family Apiaceae; genus Apium; species Apium graveolens. Next base: position 279,345,674 of record NC_133655.1, read on the forward strand.
GTTAATAATAACAATGTACCATAATTATTGCTCACTGTTTTAATGTACAAAAAGTAGACCAAGAAGTCCAAATAATTGTTAAAATTGATGGCTCATTTCTTATGTCCAATTGTTTCAATAATTTGTATATCAATTTCAATTTATAAATATTTTAAATATATGATAATTTAGAACTGTAGAGAATAGTTAATACATTTTTATCATCTAAGATTATTACTTTTATTATGTTATCATGTTTGTGATTATAAATATAAAGAATTATATGTGTTAATTAAACTTATAATAACACACATTTCTATGATTTTAGTCACTAAGAAAGTAAAGATTTGGATTTTTTACATGTTTTTTCTAATTAAATTCAAATAAAAAAGATAAAAATACCACTTATCTTTATTAGTAATTTATTTAAAGTTAACCTTAGATTTTAGCATGTGATTATAAGTTAATACAAAATAGTATTAGAATAAAACCTACACAATTCTTTTTAATCAAAACTAAATTTATTGGGATGGTTAGGAATCACATTACATCACATTTATCTGTATTTAATTTCAATTATTAAAAACTCTAAAACTAGTAATCATCACTTTAGACGTGCCTATATCTTAGGTGTCCACGTATTCTCTACTAGCTCTCGTCTCTTTCTCTTCATTTTAACCCCTTCCCAGCTCTCTTCTCTTCCTCTTCATTTTAACCCCTTCCCGGTTATCAGAGTTGGTTAGTACTATTCTGATGCATCAATAGTACTATTGATTGAGTTATTTCTCATAATTTCATTGAAATAAGTCTAATTATATCTAGAAATGATGAGAAACCAAGATTTGGTTTCTAGTTAATTTAGAAGATGAATACACAAACACACCTGCTCTGCCAAAATAAGTCTGAGAATACAAATAATGTAGCAGATACAGATAAACAAATAAACGGTAATGGTAAAGTTGTGAACTATGATTCACATGGTAGTATCTCGGTGAAGGGAAGAAGGAAATATATGGAGGATGCTTTGACAGTAGACTTGGGGTTTTTAATGTGGGAATCAAATAATTATGACTATTTTGGTGTGTATGATGGTCATGGTGGCTCAGAAGTAGCTCGGGCTCGTCGCGACCACTTACACCTGTTGGTTAAAAATGAGGTTGAAAAACAGGGCAGGGAAAATTATAGACTGGGAAAAGGAAATGGTCACAAGTTTTTTAGGATGGATGAACATGTGCTTGCTGAAGGAGTTGAGGGTTCAACAGGATCAACTGCGATTGTTGTTGTGGTTGGGGAGGAGGTTTTGGTGGTTGCTAACTGTGGAGATTCCAGAGGTGTTTTGTCACGTTCATCCACTGTTGTGCCATTGTCTTTTGATCATAAGGTATGTTAGTAAATTTAGAGTCCAAGGTTAGTAACTAATTATCTTCATACCAGAGTACTGAGTACCATAAATACTATGTAAACATAACATGGTGTGTGTTCATAAATTTTTTCTAAAGAAAAATTTTCTTTAACAATATTTTATACTTCATAAACATATGTGGATGTAAACAGTTACATATATTTGTAGAGAATAAGGTTCGTGTTTGTTAAATTTGTGTTTTGAACACCTCCTGTAAACATTGTTGCATTGCATCCTTGGAGTGCACGGTTTATCCCAGTGTGATCATATGCACAGACATTTTTATCTGACTAGTTCGTAAGAATTTTAGCCATCATCAACTGAGCAACCTATTATATTATAATGTTGAATTTACATTTTGAGTTACATTTATTTTAAATTTTCTTTTTGTTAAATTGCCTAATTCAATCTTTTAAATTATGATTAGCCTGATCGACCGGATGAGTTGAAGAGGATCGAAGTCTCTGATGGAGTGGTTGTCAACTGGAACGGGAAAAGAGTTCAAGGAGTTCTTTCAACTTCAAGATCTATTGGTACTTAAGTGATAATCCTATGATTTCAAATACAATGATATATAAAAAAGTCATCTTTCATAAGAACATAGGATAGAATAAGTTAAAATTTAACCGATTAGTCATTTTTATTGAATCAACAAATTATCAAAGGTAATTAAAATTTGTGATGGTTACCTTAATATCCCGACTTAATTAATTAGTTAGGGAATACAGCATTACTTATAAGCGTATTTATGAAATTGCATTACATTGTTGTTATTAACAAATATATGTTTAAATCATATTGAATCCTGATTTAGGGGACGAGCACTTGAAACCATATGTAGTAGCTCAAGCAGAAGTTACAGTGAAAGCGAGAAGCGGCCTTGATGAGTTCATAATAGTAGCTAGTGATGGTTTATGGGACGTAATGTCAAATGAAGATGCATGCAAAGTTGTTAGATTTTGTTTGCAGCGACAATCACAGGAAGGATCAAAGAAGAAGTCTAGTGTAACCCCCGGCAATGAGAATGAGCCTAAGAGTCGGGCTGCTGTAGCTGCACTAAATCTTAAAAGGATAGCAATGAAGCGAGGCAGCCAAGATAACATAGTGTTATCGTCATCGATCTGCAGAAACTCCACAAAACTTCTGCCTAGAAGAGTTTTGAGGGAGCTCTTTCGTTGATGTCAGTCTTTGAGTCAAGACTATTATAAGTCCACTCGAAATTCGTCTAAATTTAAATTACTGTGTACCTTGTGTGAACTATGTGTGCTTATGAATTTCCATGTCAGTCTGCAACTCTTTATGTCCTGTTTTCGAATTATTACCCCACTGTTGTAATATAAATCTATCTATGTTTTTCAACTTTTAATCCGTGTTGTGATGTAAAATATCTATGTTTTGATTATTTTTTCGTAGTGATTTATGACTAGTATATATGTTTTATTGACTGTAAAATCAATATTTGGTCAAGAAGCTGACTTGCTTTTCTTGCTTGGAGTCTTGAATATTTTGACTAATAAAAAACATGTGAATGGTCATCGTCAACCGATTGTTAGCACTACTATATCATATTGAAGAATTTTTTTGCACTTTTAGTGATATAATAGATGTCGCAACAATCACTTGCCTCTGCCTAACATCCACGGAACATTACATGTGCTAATAACAATTCCGAAAAACGGATAATTTTGCTGAATTAATGGTATGTTTGAGATAAAGTCCATACTATGCTTTCCGTTATCATTAGTCTCTATCAGATTGTTTTAGTACTTGTGTGAGTTGATCATTAGATGGACAAGAATATTTAACTCTTATTTATATACACCAATAGATTCTCAACATCGTATAAAGCCAAAACTTTCTGTACGTATGTCTAACTTCGCAGCAGATTAGTAGAGAAAATATCTATATCTATATTTTAAATTATCATTGATAGTATACATAGAAAAAACTGATGCACAGATAGTACATATATATACAACTTCGAAGTAAGAATTAAGATAGCTCCACTGCCTAGTTCAGAATTCAGATAGGTAAAACAATGCACAGGTAGCCGTAGTACTGAAGATAATAGTAATTCTAAGTAATTCAAAATTTATATCAAAATAGTTATCAAAATAATTATAAAATGATGTGACGTGATAAGTGTCGAAATTTATCACGTGCTTTCATTTTCCATTTGCATGTCTGCACACACACATCTTACTAATACAATCACAAATTTATAGTTGGTTGTAAATTTATGGTATATTTTGATAATAACACTGACATGCTCTTCATCCACCAAATTGGATTTGCATTCTTGTGAAGTAGTAATTACTAGTAGAAGATTGGGGAAGATGGAGTTGGAGGATAGTTAGAGAGTGACCCTGGCCATTAAAACTCCAAAGCATATAAAATTGACCCTTTCAAGAAGCAGACATTGCGTTCCCAATGCACATCCAGTTTTTACACTATATTTAGAAAATAACAACAAGATTAATAAACCTGTTTCTTGAGTGCTTCCATTCATATACAACCAAATATGCATGCAGATGAATGCAAATATTATAACATTATGAAACTCCTCTGTTTCAAAATAATTGTCAAATTTTTAAAAAAAGTTTTGTTTCAAAATAATTGTTACACTTTTAATGTCACTATTCAAATTAGAAAGTTAACTTTATATTTTTAAGATGAATTTTACACCACACAATTATTATATCACTAATTTCTATTTTCAAGATTAACTCTTTATCATAAACAATGGTGTAGTTAATGCAATAAATATGATAACTTATACAGTATAACTTTTTTAACAACTTAAAGTTTTTAATATGAGTAATCTTTTTAAAAGTGGACAATTATATAGAGAGCATACAAAACTCATACGGCGGTATCACACAAATCCACATTGGCAGTATCTGGAATCTCGGTTGGAGTCGCGTGAGTAAGAGTGGTGCCCCAGAGTACACAGACCTCGTGTTTATCTATTCTTCCAGATGAATAAGTGAAAACTAATGGTAAATTATTCAACCAACCTGTACCCCAACCATTCTCCTCCTTCAAGAATAACAATTTTTATATAAACTTAATTGGCAGAGAAGAGGAACCAGTACTGTATAGATTCCTGCATGGTTCATGTATTTTTGTTGCGGATAATGTTAGAGAGCACAAAAATAGTTTACTAAAAATTTCCTTAAGGACATGATAAATAATGTGATACAATAATGCATTTTGATTGGAATATTAATTAAATTTTTTTACTACTAATTATAATAGTGTTAGAATAATATAAGAACCTTCTATGATGGTTTTAGAGTAAATGATTCCTTGACATGGTATCAAAATTCAGACCGGCAGAGGACTTTGGCAAATTTATGTCCAAAGAGGGGGAGTGTTAGAATAATATAAGATCATGGAAAGTGCCATTCTCTAACACATTGAGATTTTAGAGTAACTTATTCATTGACATATGGTATATGTAATGTTTGAAAAAATACTGAGAACTGTTTGGTTTTCCAGCCACAACTTTTTTTTTTATCAATACACATAGATTAGATTACTCAGACGAGTGATGTTAAAGTCATAAAGATTCTCATCTTTATTTTGTCTCTTTACTTTGTGATTCGATTTGTCTATCTACTCAAAGGAATAAGAGCATTTCAAGAGATTCTTAGCTCACTCTTTAAAAATAATATAAAAAATTAGCTTCTAGCAAGATAATGTAGGTTCATCTCCATTTTTAGACTCACTCTTTATATATTATTTTATAATTAAAAGTATATTGAAGTTATAAAAGGACAAAAGAAGAGAGAGAAAGAAAGTGGAGAAATTATTTTAATATAAAATATAAGTTATGAGTCAGTTAGATTCTTTTAGAATAGAATTGAGGAGATACAAGAGGCTCTAAAAATCTCTTGGAGCTCAAATTTTAGCATCACTAACTATTTTTAAATTTAAGACTCCTTTTGGATTGGGGATTGGGGGTTGGGGAGGGATGGGTTGGGTTGAGAGGTGTTCAAATATAACAATCCTTGTTTGGGAAAAAAATGAAACGGAAGGTTGGTGTTTGAGAGGGTTGGCAGAGGGTTATGGGGTAATCGAAAACATGGAGACTTCCGATTTGGGGGAATTTTTTTGGCCGAAGTTGTCTGCTATTTTCTCATTTTAACGTTTTTTTGCTAGGATTTTTACTTTCTTTAACATATATTGATGCATGATCTTTATTTATTCGTTTAAAATTATTTTGGTACATAGATAACATACTTAGAAATATAATTTATTTTAATTGTAATTAAATATATTACATATATTAATCATACTTGCTTAATTAATTAATCATACTTGTTTATTTTCATGTAAACGTATTTTATTTAGTTTTTCTTAGAAAGTAATTCTTCATTTCTAATTCAAATATCAACATTAGAAATTTTATAATAATAATAACAATAATAATAATAATAATAATAATAATAATAATAATAATAATAATAATAATAATAACAACAACTTTTTTTAGAAAAATCAAATCTGGCTTACCAACCCTTACCCCTCTGACTTTTATATCCAAATAAGAAAAAAGTTGAACCCTACATATCCTAACCCAACCCAACCTAACCAAACCTAGCCCAGCCCAACCCAACCCAACCCTTATCTCCTCAAACCTCGATCCAAATAGAGACTAGGAGTCCATATAAAGAGTTTGTTGGTGATACTCTAAGAAAACTTTTCTAAGCACGTCCTAAAGGTTACCAGGGACACGTGTCCTAGTAAAATGCAATTTCATATTTTTTATTTATTTTTTCAATATTTGTATTCAGGTTACTTTAAATAGTAAATACACATGTTTGGATGGTATTTCTTATAAAACTTTAAAAAACTGAATTTGCATGTCTAATATGTGTATACAGATATTTAACGCAAACAATTTAAACTAAATGTATTTTGGCAATTATACCTGAAAAATAAGATTTTTTTAATGTTTGGTAGCAGTACTCAACCAAAAAAAATTATTTTTCACACTTAAAGGTACACTGCTAAAACAAATTTCCTTCAACCATTCCGGTAGTTAAATTGACGAGCATATTTGTCTAGCATCTTCAGGGGCGGACCGAGAATTTAATCTCTACCGGGGCTAAAATAAATTTTTTTAACGCAAACTCATCAATGTTTATTTGAGCAAAATAATTTAAAAATACAAAATAAACATGAGCTGAATCATAATATTAACAACAGTAGTTTACAACAAAAAGACTAACTCTGTTCCAAAGCAAGCTCAACCACTATTAAACTAAATTAACCTAATATCATCAAATAAGATTTAACTAAATGCCAGAATTAGAACCTCCAAATCGCAAATCATAACATGCCTCATAGATTTTTTTTCAAATTATCCATTACATTATTTCAATAAAAATTCAAATTATAACCATCCCACATATTAAAAATAAGAATTGACATAAATAAGAAACAAAATTGCAATTTTTATTACTAAATCAATATCGAAACCCTGGATATAAAATTGGAAAATTAGAAATCCTAATTAAATAGCAAATATAATTTTGTTTAATTAGATTCTATCGTAAAGAACCAGTTTGATGATTTTGAACAAATTTATATTGAGTTCATCTATACAAATTTATGGGGCGAGCCCTAAATATTCATTTGGATCTCATTTATAAATAGACAACATAATTACACAACATAATTACAGGGCTGATTATTTCTTTTTCCTAAGTGGGCTGGATTTTATTGAGGGCTTATATACTTAATGGTCCGCTGGACTTTGACCTGGGCTGGAGCCCACCCCAGCCCCTTCAACGGTTAGCCCCTGAGCATCTTGAAACTATATATTTTTACCGTCTTAGTATATTCAAAATTTGGGTGGGGAACAAAAATTAATATTTTATCAAGAAAAAGAGTTGATAGCTATAGAGTGACTTTTGGAGCATAAATTCTCTATTTAAGCTCTTAAGTCAAAATATAAAGAAAAAGAATGAAAATGTAATTCAAACTGAATTTTTAGTGATTTCTTAAAACGCGAAGAGCCCCTCTTTCTTTTTTATTTTTAAAAGTCACAACTCACTCTTAATTTATATTTTATAATAAAATTATCTCTTCATTTCCTTTTTCTCTCCCAATTTTTTTATTCTTTTAGAACTTTAATGTACTTACAATTATAAAATAATAAATAAAGGGTTGATTTAAGAATTAATGTTGGGATGCACATATTTTATCTTTTTAATAACTAATTATTTATAATATTTATAAATAGTGGGTTAAGACTTAAAAAGCTGTTAGACTTGCTCTTGAAATAAAGGAGAGAATAGATTTTTAAAATAAAAAAATTACTAGAAATTTATTGGAGTTAACTTTTTTAACATACTCTTTATATTTTGGCTTAAGCCGGTTAAACCTGTTGGAAATAGGAGGTGCAACTTACTCATCTGTCGATATTATCACTCAAACTCAAACTCCAATCGGCCAAAATAACCATGAGCGGCTACGATATTATAAGTTTCTTGAATAATGGATAAAGAGATCCATTGAACTTGCTCTTACTATAACCTGGTTGGGGTGGCATTAGTTGCAGAGCTTTCGGTGTGTGTACAGACACACACTCAATGTCACACTTCTCAACCAAATTAAAGCTAGTTTTTTTAGTTGCAGTCTTGTCGTTAGTGTTGACATAACTAAAGCGCGAGAAATGACCAAAATGATATAATTTGGAGATAAAATTTCAAAATGACATAATTTGAATAAATGATACTCCCTCTATCCATCCCATTTGTTTACACTTTTCTTTTTGAAATGTCCCTTCCAATTATTTACATTTCAAAATTTTCCAAAAATAGTAAAATTTTTATAATTTTTAAAATAATTATATCCACTACTTCTCTCCACTATACCCACTTTATACATATAATATTAATCGGTCACACTACTTTACTCACTTTTTTAACTTTCCTCCACTACTTTATCATTTTTCTTAAATTTCGTGTCCAACCCAAATGTAAACATTTGGGAGGGACGGAGGGAGTACAAAATAGCACGTTTTTTCCTTCGTCCCTCCCAATTATTATCATTTTTCTAAGTGAGTGTTCGACACGTATTTTAAGATGAATAAAAAGTTTAGTTCTATAACTTTTTCTTAAAAAAAATTCTTTTTTTTTCGAATACAAGTTTAAACATTCTATTTTTATTCAGAAAAAGAATTTTAAAAATAAATAAATTATAGAACTATATTTTATATTTATCTTAAAATTCGTGTCAGACACTCTCTGAGAAACGATAATAATTGACGGGGATCTAGAAAGTACATAAAGTAGCATTTTGAAAACAAATCAAAATAAGCCGTTTTGACTGCACGATGTATTGTATTTTTTTAATGCACAGATTGTAGCGTTTTGCATTTTGCGTTTTGTGTTTAGTTTTATTTTATTTATTTTTATTTTGAGCTTCTTATTGTATGTTATTTTGTGACCAGAAACATCATTTTATGTTACGTTTTTTACAATCATTTTTAAATTTAAAGGCGTACCTTAATTTGACAATTTTTAATTTTTCAGGGTTTAATAATTCCTTTTGAGTTATAAAAAATATTAAAAAATTGAATAAAAGACATGATTAATTTAACAATTTATAACATTTTAGGGTTCACCAATCCCAATTTAGATTTGAAATATTAAATTGATTTAAGGGTTAGAGCCGAATCTAAACCCAAATTTAATCTAGGGTTTAGGACCCTAATAATCAAACTCTAATTTAAATTTTAGACCCAAATTTAACAGTTTAAGTGTTAAAAATTCTCCATTTAAAATTTTAATTTTTGTAAATGTCTAAAAGACAACAAAAAGTAGCCTTTCCCCGTAAACATCATTTTATATAACGTTTAAGTCTCACAATAAGTACAATATTTTGGACTTTTCTTCCCCAACTAATAGCCTTTTACGCGCCTTGTAGTGTTATTTTGATCCATTTTTACAGCACAATATTTTGGATCTTTTTTCCCCAACTAGTGATATATATGGCTTTCGAGTAAATCCACATAAAATAAGAAGAGTACGTTACAAAATGGTGGTTGAACTTTATCCCGTTTTACATTTTAGTGATTGAAATTTAAATTTTATGTTTGCAGGCTATTACGTGAACCCGTAGAATTTACCCAGTGCGCACCCGAAGGGTAGCGGCTGCGGGTTACCTACGATAAAAAAAAATTAAATTTTATAATTTATATACGCAATATTTGGCCAACATATTGCAATTTCAACTCCAGCCATGTAACTGTAAAATTGGATATTTTAAACTCCAGTCATGTAACTATAAAATTGGATATTTCAAACTCCAGCCATGAAACTATAAAATTGGATAAAATTTATTAACGAATTTTTAATTTACTTTCATAAGATTAATGATGTGCAAAATTGTTTAAAATTCATTCACCAATTTGTAATTTACTCTAATAAGAATAATGATGATGCCTAGGGGTGATCATCAAATCGCAAAAAATAGCCCACACTGTACTACGAAAAATGGTTTTTAATTCTCACGGTACGGTCGCGGTTTGAATTTTTGATTAACCGCGCGGTACGGTACATGTTGCGGTTTGATAGCAGAATAGTGTGGTTCAAATCACACTCCAACGCAAGTTTATTTATTATATATTATATAAAATTATATAAGTACATATATAATAATTCGACCTTTAAATTAAAAATATTTTTATTAATGTTTGTTGTGCAAGACATGCATGTACTATAACAAGACTAAGTCAAATTGACAACCCTAAGTAAGTTGTATTGTAATCTTAGTTTGCATTTTGTATTATAACATTTACAGTCTGTAAAAATGTCAAAGAGCAGAATGGAGTCTTTTTATGTAAACAGTATCAAGCCTAAGAATTTTATCTGAAAGAAGATCAAGAAGATCATGCCTTAGAAGAATTATGAAGAAGCTTGGAGTTGAATAAATCTGTTTTGAGAAAAATGTTCTAATCAAAATTTCTACAAGTCACATATTTACTGTTATAGAGAAGTCATTCGAGAACTCCAGAATGACTTATAGAGAAGTCAGGAAAGCTACTAGAGAACTCAGAGATATCGACAAGTCAAATTGAATACATGAAGATTGGAGATATCGACAAGTCAAATTTCACTAGAGAACTCAGAGATATCGACAAGTCAAATTTCACTAGAGAACTCAGAGATATCGACAAGTCAAATTTCACTAGAGAACTCAGAGATATCGACATGTCAAATTTTACTAGAGAACTCTGAGATATCGACAAGTCAAATATTACTAGAGAACTCTGAGATATCGACAAGTCAAATATCACTAGAGAACTCTGAGTTATCGACAAGTTAATTAGTCACTAGAGAACTCAGAGATATCAATAAGCCAAAGTGAAGACATGAAAATGAGAGACCTCGACAAGCTAAATTCTCTTATAGAGAATTTAAAGACCTCTACAAGTCAAAACAATTATAGAGTAATGAGAGATCTCGATAGGTCATTATACTTATCGAGATGTCAAGTTCTCTATATACCAAACTGGAGATCTCGAGGTAAAACTTAAAGTAAAAAGTGCAGACCAGTTCAATATCCAAGATTAACAATCAACAAATAATCTAATCAAGTTGGATTGACAAGTCTATAAAAGCAGCTTGAAGAGTACAAGATCAAAGGCCAAATTTAACTGACAGAGTAAAGTCACAGGCGTGCAAGATTAGCAAGATACACTAAGCCAGAAATAGATAGATTTGATTATCTATAAATAGGGTTTAGTACATGTTATTGCATGCTATGTAATAACTAGTGCTTTGCAGGGAGTAACAATTTAGATAAGAAAAATCTTGTATTCTCTCAAGGAAGAAGCTAAGCTCTTTATCAACAAAGAACCTAGAAATTTTGTAGCAAAATATTCTTAATTTTAATATAAAATTAATTAATTTTTGAAAGATCTGTGTCCAGTGTTCTTATTTGTTTAATTTCAGTATTAACACAATTCACTAAAAGATTTAATTTACTTTGTTCACCACCTTAAATATTCAAGAAAAGCTGAAAAACACAAAAACACATTAACCCCCCCTCCGTGTGTGATTCATTATCTAACAAGTGGTATCAGAGCAAAATCCGAAAGTAAACAGATTTAAGATCTTGGAAGAATGAATACACAAAAAATCAATAGCATTAAAATCCCTACTTTTGATAAAACTAACTACACTCTTTGGAAGAAGAAAATATTGCTGTTTATCAGGATGGCCAATCCACTATACATTCAGATTTTCAAAAATGGGCCCTTCACTCCTATGGTTAGAATTGAGGAATTTACAGATGGTGACATGGTCATCCCAACTCATTATGTTCCTAAAGATCCTTCAGAGTACACTGAGCCTGAGAAAGAAAAAGTTTTCCTGGATAGTGGCTTGCAGTTGATCCTAATAGAGTCGCTTGACAATGTAATGTACAATAATATTGTCAACTATGACACTGCTAAGCAGATCTGGGAAAAGATAGAGATATTATGTGAAGGAACTGAGGAAGTTAGGTCAAATCAAAGAAGGATACTGATTTCACAGTATGAGGGTTTCATGGCTAAGCCAAAAGAAAGTATTACTGATGTGTTTGAAAGGTTTAACAAGTTGATTAATGACTTGAAGCTGCATGACAAATACTATGAAGATGAAGAAGTGAACTTGAAGTTTCTGCTCACACTCCCTGACCATTTGGAACAGAAAATTTCAGCAATCAGAGAAGGGAGAGACTTGAGTAGGATAACTCTGGAAGTTTTATATGGAATCTTAAAAATATATGAATTGAAAATGATTCAAAGGAAATCATTAGAGGCTGGTCAAGGGCATGTTGTAGATGGTTCAAGTGCTCTAGTTGTCAATGAAATCCAGACCTCTAATGATGAGCCAAGATCCCAGACTTCAGTTGTCTCAACAAGTGAGCAAAGAAATAATGATTCAAAGGATCAAGTCATATTGGAATTGGAAGAAGATGAATTCTACACCTTGGATGAACTTGATGAGCTAGATCAGTCAATGACCTATTTGGCAAGAAAGTTCTCTAACATTAGAATAAAGAAGCCAAGATTCTTCAAGGGTGAAGGACAATCATTCAACAAAGACAGAAGCTAGAAAGGAAAAGGGAAGTACACATCTGATAGCAAAAATGGTTACAAAATTGGATCTGTTGACAGATAAAAAATAAGGTGTTATAACTGTGATGAGCTAGAATATTTTGCTACAGAATGCAGGAAACCCAAGAAAGCAAAGAAAGACAAAACTTATCTTGAACTAGAAGTAAAGTATGAAGCTCTTTTGAAGAAACAACAAAACAAAGCTTACATTGCAGAGGGAAAGAGTTGGGATGATTCTGATAATGATGAAGATGAGGAAGTTGGAAATTATGCACTTATGACTTTGGAGCAAGGAGAGTCATCCTCATAAAAAATACAGGTACCAACTCTTACCACCATTGATTTAAATGTGAGTCAATATAAGGAAACTGATGAAAGGATGAGCACAGAAATGTTTCACATTCATACAAGTATAGTTGCTGCTAATGAAGAGGTTAGCAGATTGACAAAGATAAATGAGAAGCTTGAAAATGAGAAACAAGAAACTGAATTGTTACTGGTAGAGCTTGAAGCTGTGAAACAAGAAAATGCATATCTAAAGAACAAGCTCAAGTGTGCAAATGAGATTGAAGCTGTGTTAATGAAGAAGTTAGAAAAGAATGAAGTCAAGTTGAAATCTTTCAGAAATGCATCTGAATTGGTTGGACAATACCATGAGAAGAACAAGCCATATGCAAATATTGCTATTGGTCTTGATTATGATGCCTTGAACGATAAGAAGAAAGTTGTAGGTGAAAAGGAAAAGCAAATGAAAATGAAGATGTTCCAGCTATGCTGAAAAAGGTTGGTTCACCTATGTTTAAAGCATGTGAAACAGACTTCAGTGAAAAGGAGTTGATCATAAAGCAAGAAATTGCCGATGAAGACAAGGAGAAGAAAAATACAGAAATAGCTCAATCTTCCAAGACAGAAGAGAAGCTCATAGACAACCAAGGTTCCAAGATACCTGTCAAGGAAACAAAAACTGAAGATGCAAGAAAGAAGAAGAAAAATAGAAATGGTAAGATTGGAATAAACAAAAGTAACAATTTTACTTATGTTGCAGATGCTCCAAGAAAGAAATGTGAGAAATGTGGCTCTGTGAATCACCTAACTCACCTTCATAAAAAGGTTGTTAGCAAGCCGGTTGAAGGAGCCTGTAAATACAATAAAGCTGATGCAAATGATCCCTACTCATTTTGTGACAAGTTTGATTGCATCCCTTGCAACTTGAAAGTGATAAAAAGTTACCACAAGCTAAGAGTAGACCTCAAAGAAACAAAAATTGGGTCTACAACAAATAGGAAAAATACACAACAGTCAATGAATTCTATTTTATCCGAGATAACTCATTCTACCTCTGCTAAATCCGTTAACAAGAAGAAAATGCCCAACACTGCTTGGGTTGCTAAACACACTTAAAACTTATTGTGTGCAGGGCAAAATGAAGAAGGTCATATGGATCATAGACAGTGGATGCTCCAGACATATGACAGATGATAAGGCCCTGCTATCACAATTTGAGGAGAAGGCTGACCCTTTGGTGACCTTTGAAGACAACAACAAAGGATTCACAATAGGATATGGAAAGATTATTTCTGGAAATATTGTCATTGATGATGTAGCATTGGTAGCTGGTCTTGAAGTAAATCTTCTCAGTGTCAGCCAGTTTGCAGACAAAGGTTTTAAAGTTTTATTGGACAAAGAAGAATGTATTTTCATTAGCAAAAAAACCAATGAAGTTGCTCTGAAAGGAGCAAGGAAAGGAAGCTTGTTTGTTGCAGACTTGGACTCAACAAATGAGGATGGTATTTGTTGCTTCTACACCAAGGCATCTATAGAGCAAATCAACTTATGGCATAAAAAACTCTCATATCTAAACATCAAGGCAATAAACACCTTGGTCAAGAAAGAGTTAGTAAGGGATATGCCAAAATTAGAGTTTGCTCAAATTGAAGTTTGTGAAGCTTGTCAGAAAGGAAAAATGAAAAGATCAAGTCACAAGTCAAAAATTGTGAATTCCATAAGTGCACCATTGCAACTAATTCACATGGATCTGTTTGGGCCTGTAAATGTCTTATCAATTTCAAGGAACAAATATGCACTTGTGATGGTGGATGATTTCTAGAGATACACTTGGGTAGAGTTCATACACTCTAAAGATGAAACTCCACATATCATAATTGAGCACATAAAGGAGATAGAAAAACCGGCTGAAGATCAAAACTGTGTGAAGAGATTGAGAAGTGATAATGGAACAGAATTCAGAAATACAACACTGAGTGAATTCTGCAAAAGCAAAGGCATTGTTCAAGAATTCTCTGCTGCTAGAACACCTCAACAAAATGGGGTAGTTGAGAGAAAGAACAGAACATTAGTTGAAGCTGCAAGAATAATGCTGCAAGATGCCAAGTTGCCAACTAGTTTTTGGGAAGAAGTTGTTAACACTGCATGCTATACTCAAAACATATATCTCATTAACAAGATTCATGGAAAATCACCTTACTCAATCATGTTTAAGAGAAAGCCTACTGTAAAGCATCTTCATGTGTTTGGAAGCAAGTGTTACATTTTAAAAGGCAATTGTGAATATGTGGGAAAATTTGACTCAAAGGTTTTTGAAGCAATTTTTCTGGGATATTCATTGGAGAGAACTGCCTACAAGGTTTATTTAATTGATCAAAAGAAAATTATGGAGAGCACAGATGTGACCTTTGATGATGAAAAGTGTCCATGCTTGGAATGCCTTGATGAAAATGAAGCTAAAGTCCATGCATTTGAAAACCTCAACATTAACAGTGATTCTGATGAAGAAGATGAAGTCAATGCACAACAAATGATGAATGAAGAGACTATTGAACATGAAAATCATGAAAATAGAAACTCATCTCATACACCTGAATTTGATAGCACAAACTCAGGGGGAGATAGAGAAGAAGAATCTACCACTCATACAAATAATGAAGAAAAAGATGAAAGCACCAGTCGATAAACTCACACAAAAAAGTGGGATAGAAGTCACACTAGAGAAGCAATTATTGGTGATCCAACTGCTGGTGTGAGAACTAGAAGTGCAACTGCTAATGAGTGCCTACATGCTTTCTGTCTCAAGTAGAGCCTAAGAAAAATGAAGAAGCTCTAATGGATCCTGATTGGATATCTGCTATACAGGAAGAGCTGAATCAGTTTGAAAGAAAAAAGTTTGAGAGTTAGTTCCCGCACCAAAGAACAGAAGTGTAATTGGAACAAAATAGGTGTTCAGGAACAAGATGGATGAAAATGGTATAGTTACTAGAAACAAGGCAAGGTTGGTTGTAAAAGGCTACTCACAAGAAGAAGGAATTGATTATGATGAAACTTTTGCTCTAGTTGCAAGACTTGAAGCAATAAGGATTTTTCTAGCATTTGCTGCTCATTCAAACTTCAAAGTGTATCAAATGGATGTCAAAAGTGTCTTCCTAAATTATGAGTAGGAAGAAGAAGTTTATGTGCAACAGCCACCTGGATTTGAAGATCCAAAATTTCCAGATTTTGTGTACAAGCTACTCAAGGTTCTATATGGACTAAAGCTGGCACCTAGAGTTTGGTATGACACATTGTCAGTATTCTTACTTAAACATGGTTTTACTAAAGGCACTATAGATAAAACTCTCTTCTACAAGAAGCATGGTGATGATAGGATCCTAGTTCAGATTTATGTGGATGATATCATCTTTGATTCTACCAATGAAAAGTTTTGCCAAAGATTTTCCAGGCTTATGGAGAGTGAATATGAAATGAGTATGATGGGGGAATTATGTTATTTTCTTGTACTTCAAGTCAGTCAAAGGAATGATGGAATCTTCATCAGCCAAACTAAGTATGCCAAAGATTTATTGAAAAAGTTTGGTATGGTTGATTGTTCACCTGAATCTACACCAATGTCTATAACAACAAAGTTGGATGAAGATAATACATAGCTGCAGGAAGTTGTGCTCAAGTGCTTTGGATTAGAAATCAGCTAATGGATTATGGCCTAGTGTTACACAAAATTCCAATTATGTGTGACAATACTAGTGCTATATCTATAGTGGCTAATCCAATCAATCACTCTAGAACAAAGCACATTGATGTAAGATGCCATTTTATTAGAGAACATGTTGCAAATGGTACCATTGAGCTCATTTTTGTTCCAACAGAAAAACAATTAGCTGATATTTTTACTAAACCTTTGGATGAAACAACTTTCACTAGACTTGTAGGTGAAATTGGAATGCTTAATTCTTCATCCTAAGGCAAGAACTCAGCTAATATTTTGCAGCAGATTAATTTCGAGTAAATCAACATTTATTTGATTTAACTGGAAATTATTTGAAATATGAATTATAAATATTTAAAAAATCTCTGCATATTTATTTTTTAAAATTCTAAGTAAACTGCTCATTTGTTAATTTACATCCTTAATATGTAAAATCAACACAAGGCAAAATCAAAGTGATAAAAAGTATATAGAAAACTGAGTTCTCGATAAGTCTAACTAACTTATCGACAAGTCATTTTGAGACTTCTCGAGTGAGTTCTCAATAAGTCAATTTACTGACTTCTCGAGTGACTTCTCGATAAGCTTTATTATGACTTATCGATAAGTCATTGTAGAGTTCTCTATAAGTAATAACTTACAGAGTTCTCTACAAGTATAATTTCTAGACTTATAGAAAACTCAGAACTAAAATAATTTAATCCAATAAATTATTTTGGTAAAATACTTTTGGCAAAATTATTATGATTTTACTTTTATTGATTCAAGTAAAAATTGGAATCAAATTCAGTTCATTTTGGACAAACTGGGTATTTATTTGACATTTCGATAAACTTATTTTTAGTTCTCTACAAGAATAGATAAAATGACTTACCGATATGTTTTTCACATTTCAAAATGACTTCTCGATAAGTATATTCCAAACGTCTATTTTTGACTTCTCGACAAGTCATTTGCTTTTACTATAAATACCCAGACATCTCGATATATATACATACGTACACATTCGAGAACTCTAAGTGACCTAGCTTTTTTATTCGAAAACCGATTTCTCTCTCGTTTTCACTCCTTTCTCACTAATTCTTCTTACCCACTAAACTTCATACTCAAAACAATGGCAGCAAACAATATTGTACCTTTCATCCCAAAGGAGACCAACTTCCTTGCATTTTTAGATGCAAATCAAGCACCTGAAACTTTCAAATATTTTGTCAAGTTCTTATTTGACACCTACTTTGTAGGGGCTCTTACTGATAATCTTATGCTTTACTTGGATGTGTTAGGAGATTTTTGGAACACAGCAGTAACAAGGACACTTGTGCATGAGAACCAGGCTGTATCAATTGTGATAAACTGCACAATCAAGGGCCAACAGGTGGAGATCTTTGAGGATGATGTCAATATGGCATTGTGAATACCTATTGATAAGCTGGTGGAGGCTCCAACTCAGGATTAACTCTATGAATTTATAGACTTCATTAACTATTCTGAGAAGATCAATCTGTCAAGCATGAACAAGAAGCACCTGAGGAGAGAATGGTCCTTCCTGTTTGATTCAGTGATAAGGGCTTTCACTTGCAGGAAGTCAGGGTTTGGCAACATATCTAGTGTTGTCCAGAAACTGGTTTACTCAATGGCTCATAACAAACAGCTCAATGTAGGACACTATATACTGGAGAAATTGAGCACCGGGCTAACAATTCCATTGGAGTCAAGAGGTAAGGAAATCTTTCTTCCTAGATTCATTATGTCTGCTTTAAACCATAAAGTCAATGATATACATATGCTTGAAGGAGTAAATAGGTCATTAATTGGAAACTGTAAGCAAGTGTCCAAAAATCTATTTGGATCACTTATTACTAAAAATAAGGTTCCAGTGGTGTTAACACCTTTCATGATTGAAAAATTTAAGACCTACCCTTATTCCATGCCAGACATGAGAACCAGTGCAAGCCAACCTAGTACAACAATGGTTCCTGAGCCTATAGAAGCACAAACACAGGCACACCCACATGAACCTACCCATGTTGAACCTATTTCTTCATAACCATTAGCAGCTAGGAAACCAACCACTTCATCCTCTCAAAAGGGTGAAGTGAGCAAAAAGAAGAGAAAGGAGATAACCTGTTAGATATATTTGATAATGTCATGGCTAATATGTTTTATGTTTAGCTTTCAGATCTTATGTGAACAGGATAAATCAGTACTTAACTGTTGATCAGTACTTATACTGGAAGTCAGGACTTAAGGATATCAGTACTTATATTATCAGGAGATAATCATCAGAAGATAGATATCAGAACTTAAGTGCTGAAGGACAATCAGATAAGGACAGTAGCTGATTAAAGGAAAGAAGATTGAGATAAACATAAGAAGAGATATGCATTAAGAAGGAATTCCGTGAAGAATGGAATACTTGGAAGAAAAGATATCTGATTGATATATTTTAGGAAGCAGAATTATATTCCATATCAATTAGCGATTATCTTGTAACTGTGTAGTATATAAACACAGACATAGGGTTTACACTATAAGTGTTATCATTATTAGAAAAGATTATTCATTGTAACCCTAGCAGCTCTCGTGATATTTGTTCATCACTGAGAGGTAACAGTTCCATACTGTAACAGAGTTTATTATTTCAATAAAGTTTGTTTTCTGTTACTTAAGTTCTTAAAGTTCGATTTGAGTGTACTATACACTGTATTCACCCCCTCTACAGTGTGTGTGTGACCTAACAATTGGTATCAGAGCTTATCTGTTAACTTACATACAGTTAAATATCCAAACACAATAATGTCGGACACAGAAACTCCAACTAAGCCTACCACAACTGAGGAACCACCAAAGACACAAATTCAGAGTCGGTATGAGACCATCAGAGTCCCCATACTGAGACCATCTGAATATCCCATATGGAAGGTAAGGATGACCATGTTCCTGGAAGCAACAGATCCAGAATACCTGGATAGAATCAAGGAAGGTCCTCACAAACCAACCAAACTCGCTGTTGCAGTTGCCGGTGAAGCAGCAATGACCGTACCAAAGGAGAAGAGTGATTATACTGCTGAGGACATAGCATCAATTGCTAAGGATGCTAAGGTACGACACTTACTGCATAGTGCCATTGATAATGTAATGTCAAACAGGGTAATCAACTGCAAGACTGCTAAGGAGATATGGGATGCTCTGGAAACAAGGTGTCAGGGAACTGACACAATTAAGAAGAACAGGAAGACAATACTCACTCAAGAGTATGAACACTTTGACTTAAAGACTAATGAGTCATTGAATGATTTATATGATAGATTTGTCAAACTTTTGAATGATTTGTCATTGGTTGATAAAGAGTATGATCTTGAAGATTCAAACCTTAAGTTCCTGTTAGCTCTTCCTGAATGCTGGGATTTGAAGGCAACGACAATAAGAGACAACTACAATCTTGATGAAACAACTCTTGATGAAATCTATGGAATGCTCAAGACTCATGAGCTGGAGATGGAACAAAGAAGCAAGAGGAAAGGAGGAAAGTCAAGGACAGTTGCTCTTAAGGCTGAAGAAGAATTCCCCAAATCAGCTTCCTCAAAGAAAGACAAGGGTAAAGCTCTTTTCATAAAGTCTGATACTGAGTCATCAAGTGCTGAGAGTGATGATGACTCAGATTCTGAAAGCTTTCCTGAGACTGATGCTGATGAGGAGATGATGAAGCTGTGTGCTCTTATGGTGAAAGGAATCACCAAGATTGCATACAGGAAGTTCAGGAAGGGAAAGAAGTTTTCCAGAAAAAGCATAAGTTCTGATAAGAAGAATTTCAGAAGATCTGAAGGCAGAGGAGGAAAGTCTGACAGAGGAGATTACACCAATGTTAAATGCTATAACTGTGGTGAGAAAGGCCACATATCTCCTGACTGCAAGAAGGTAAAGGGTGACAGAGGCAAGGCTCTTGTCACAAAGCAGAAAAGCTGGACAGACACTTCAGACTCTGAAAGTGAGGAGAACTATGCATTGATGGCAAATGCTGATAAAGAAAGTGCTGAGAGCAGTTCTGAAGCTGCTGAAACAAAGGTACCTCAGACTACTTATGCTTTTCATACTGATGATATTAATGAGTTGAGAAGATATCTTAAAACCATGTTTGTTAGTTATAGAGATCAAACCTTAACATATGAAAGATTAACTTCTAAAAATCTTGCTTTTAAGAAAAGAAATGATTTCTTAGAAAAAGAGTTAGTTATATTCCATCAAACTCAGAAGGATAGAGATGATGCTTTTTATGTTAGGGATGAAGTGCTAAAAATGAATGAATCTCTAAAAACTGAGTTAGAAAAGGAAAGAGAGATAATCAGGACTTGGACTAACTCTGGCAGAACAACTCAAAATTTGCTAAGTAGTGAAAATTGGAAAGAGGGCTTAGGTTATGGAGAGAATAAGAATGATAAAGGAACTGAAGAAATTAAGCCTGTTGTTAAACAAAAGCCAAAGTTAAAACCTGTTAAGTTTGTAACTGTAAAGTCTGATAATGAGAAATCAGAAGTTAAAGAGGAATTAACTTCTGACAAACTAAAACAGGAAAAGACAGCTGAAGTAAACATAGGCTTAATGACAAAGAAGCAGCTTAAGCATAAGCTGAAAGATATCAAGAATGCAAACAAGGTAAAATCACCTAGGAAAAATAGGAATGGAAAGGAAGGTATAAATAAAAGCAATGATTATAAACCTATTCCTGATGCTCCTAGGAAAACATGTCATAACTGTGGAAGTTCTAACTATCTGGCTTCTTTTTGCAGGAAGAATAATAATATTAACTCCTTACCTTCAAAATTAGGAGTTAAGATCAGTCAGTTAGATACAAACCACAAAATCCTTGTTTTCATTATGGTAGTTTATGGCATTCCATTTATACTTGTAAGGAATATCATAGTTTGTACTATAATTATTATCAAATAAAACCTTCTTTGAAGAAAGTTTCCATTGTTCCTTCTAGTGTAAATTCTGATTCAAAGTCTGATAATGTAAATTCTGATAAGAAAAATGTTAACATAAACTCTGATGCTAAATCCGTTGCAAATGTTAACAAACTTAATAAGGCCAAAGGATCCAAGCAAGTCTGGGTCCTTAAAACTAATAATTAGTGGTCTTTGTGATTGCAGGGCAACAGGAAAAATATTCTAGTTCTGGACAGTGATGACTAGAAATAAGGCCCTGCTATCAGACTTTGTGGAGAAAGCTGGCCCAAGTGTTTCTTATGGAGATGGCAACATTGGAAAAACATTGGGATATGGCAATATCAATCTTGGAAATGTCATAATTAAACAAGTAGCTCTGGTCTCAGGACTTAAACACAACCTACTGAGTATAAGTCAAATCTGTGACAGAGGTTATCATGTTGATTTCTTTGAAGAACACTGTGAAGTTGTGAGTAAATCTAAAGGCAAAGTTGTTCTGAAAGGATACAGACGTGGTAACATTTATGAAGCTAAGATTTCAACAAGTACTGATGGCTCTGCAATCTGTCTGTTAAGTAGAGCATCAATTGAAGAAAGCTGGAATTGGCATAAGAAACTCTCTCATTTAAATTTCAACAATATAAATGAACTGGTCAAGAAAGATTTTGTGAGAGGATTGCCAAACACAGTATTTGCTCCTGATGGTCTTTGTGATTCATGTCAGAAAGCCAAACAAAGAAAATCTTCATTCAAGAGCAAGACTGATTCATCAATTCTTGAGCCTTATCATCTTATACATGTTGATCTATTTGGTCCAGTAAATGTCATGTCTATAGCAAAGAAGAAGTATGCGTTGGTCATAGTAGATGAGTTCACCAGATACACATGGGTGTATTTCTTGCACACAAAAAGTGAAACTGCATCTATCTTGATTGATCATGTCAAACAGCTGGATAAAATGGTCAAAGATTCTGTGAAAATTTTAAGGAGTGATAATGGCACTGAGTTCAAGAATTTGATAATGGAAGAGTTCTGCAAAAGCCATGGAATAAAGCAGAAATTTTCTGCTCCTGGAACTCCACAGCAAAATAGAGTTGTTGAAAGGAAGAATAGAACTTTCATTGAAGCTGCACGTACAATGCTTGAAGAAGCAAAGCTTCCAACCTATTTCTGGGCTGAAGCTGTGCAGACTGCTTGTTTTACTCAAAATGCAACACTCATTAACAAGCATGGAAAAACACCATATGAGTTGGTGAAGAAAAAGAAGCCAAATCTGAAATATTTTCATGTATTTGGATGCAAGTGTTTTGTTCTCAAGACTCATCCTGAACAGCTATCAAAGTTTGATCTAAAAGCTGATGAAGGAATCTTTGTTGGATATCCACTTTCCACAAAAGCCTTCAGAGTCTATAATTTGAGAACAAAAGTGGTCATGGAATCTATCAATGTCTCTTTTGATGACAAGAAGATCACTGGTCTTAAAGATTTCGTTGACCATGATCAACTGAGATTTGAAAATGAAGACTCATATTCTGATACTGAAAATCCTGACAGTCTAAGTCCTGATACTGCAAACTCTGATGGATTAAACTCTGATGTTATTGAAACTGTGGTGACTACGTTAAAGGAAGATGCCCCTATGCAGGGGGAGCATACTCAAGATCCTACCACATCTCAAGAAACATTCGAACATGCATCTGGCTCTTCAAGTTCTGATTCGTCAAGTTCTGATAAGCCAAGTTCTGATAGTACTGAAAATCTAAATACTGAAGAATCCAACTCAGAGAGCATAGTTTCAGGGGGAGCATCAGAAAATGAAAATAGCATGGATCATGGGGGAGCATCCAGTTCTAGAGAAAACCTTCCATCTGCAAGAAAGTGGACAAAATCACATACACCTGATTTGATAATTGGAAATCCGGATGCAGGTGTCAGAACTAGAACAGGTACTTCAAATGAGTGTCTTTACAATTCTTTTCTCTCTCAGACTGAGCCAAAGAAAGTGGAAGAAGCTCTTCAAGATGCTGATTGGGTGCAAGCAATGCAGGAATAGTTGAATGAATTTGAAAGAAACAAAGTCTGGACCCTAGTACCAAGACCAAAGAATAGATCTGTTGTTGGTACAAAGTGGGTATTCAGAAACAAAACTGACAGTGATGGCATAATTACAAGGAATAAGGCAAGGCTGGTTGCAAAAGGATATTCTCAACAGGAGGGAATTGATTATGATGAAACATTTGCACCAGTTGCTAGGTTAGAAGCCATAAGGATATTTTTGGCTTATGCTGCTCACAAAAAGTTTACTGTCTTTCAAATGGATGTGAAAAGTGCTTTTCTCAATGGAGAATTGGAGGAAGAGGTATATGTTGAACAACCTCCAGGTTTTGTAGATACCAAACATCCAGACTATATCTATAGACTTGACAAAGCACTTTATGGACTTAAGCAAGCTCCTAGAGCATGGTATGAGACTTTAGCTCAGTTTCTTCTGGAAAGTGGATTCAACAGAGGGACAATAGATAAAACACTGTTCTACCTCAACCATGGAAAGGACTTACTTCTGGTCCAGATTTATGTTGATGTCATTTTTGGATCTACAAATGACAAACTTTGCAAGAAGTTTGCCAAACTAATGCAGTCAAGATATCAAATGAGTATGATGGGGGAACTTAGCTATTTTCTGGGCCTTCAAGTCAAGCAGAATGAGGAAGGCACTTTTATTTGTCAAACCAAGTACACCAGAAACTTGCTAAAGAAATTTGGAATGCAAGATTGTTCAAGTGCATCCACTCCAATGGCCACTGCAACAAAACTGGATAAGGATACCGGTAAATCAGTAGATATTACTGACTACAGAGGTATGATTGGCTCTCTACTCTATCTAACTGCTAGTAGACCTGATATCATGTATGCTACCTGTCTTTGTGCAAGATTTCAAGCAGATCCAAGAGAACCTCACTTAACAGCTGTAAAAAGAATCTTTAAGTATCTTAAAGGGACAGCTGCTCTGGGATTATGGTATCCTAGAGAATCAGATTTTAAACTAATAGGTTACTCAGATGCAGATTTTGCAGGTTGCAAAATTGACAGGAAAAGCACAAGTGGAAGCTGCCAATTTCTTGGAGGTAGATTGGTTTCTTGGTACAACAAGAAATAAAAGTCAATTTCTACATCAACTACAGAAGCAGAGTATATTGCTGCAGGAAGCTGTTGTGCACAGATTCTTTGGATAAAGAATCAGTTACTGGATTATGGGTTAACATATTTCAAAATCCCTATTTACTGTGATAATCAAAGTGCTATTGCTATGACAGGTAATCCAGTTTAACACTCAATGACAAAGCACATCAGCATCAGGTACCACTTCATCAGGGAACATGTGGATGAAGGTACAGTGGAATTGCATTTTGTTCCCACAGATCAACAGTTGGCAGATATCTTCATAAAACCATTATGTGAAGCTACTTTTACAAGATTGGTAAATGAACTTGGAATGGTTTCAGGTTCTTTCTCTAAATCTGCTTAGACTTGTTCTGTGTTATCAGACTTTATGCTCAGTATTTACAGAATTAATCTCATTATGTATTCTATGCTTAATTGATAAATGTCTTTAAGTACTGACTGTTGTCTGATATATGTTTCTAAACTCTGATAAGTGATATGTCTGTTCTAGTACCTATTCAATCCTATGAGGATAACTGTGCTAGATACTGACCTAGTAGTCTTCAATAAACAAATGATTCCATGGAAGAAGTAATTATTTCAGTGGAAATCTTATGACACTAGCAAATTCTGATAACTGAGCTTAGTTAAGTTCACTTTGTATATCTTATTACTAAGTCACAAATTAGAATAATGCTACTCATCTGTTAAGTTCTGATACTAGTAAAACTGCTGAATGTACTAAGTGCTGATAGACCTCTCTTATCAAAAGAAAAAGCAAAAAGATCAAAGATTAAAATCAGGTACTCCTTTGAGATCTAGAGTAAAAATGTGGAAGGGACGACCCAAGTGTATTGCTGGTATTAAGTAAATATGCATCAGAAAAGCAAAATATTTTCTTGGTGACTTTTTACACTCTATGATTACTGGAGAAATACTCTGAAAATAATATAAATTCTGATAAACAGTCGTGACTCACTTACACTGAGAAGCCACTGTAAAATAGAATTTCAAAAGATGCATAAAATTAGCACAAAACAGTTGAGGTGGACTCAAGCATAAACTCTTTCTTCAGTAGGTTTCAGGACAATGACAGATCTTTAGCAAAATTTTAGTTATGCCTTATTTCTAAGATGTACTGAAGTGAATCAGACTTTACTCTTTGTCTGTTTTTAGCTTAATGCACACACTAATCACTCCATCTGAATGATGAAAATTTCTGTGGAGGTCTATGTTATTTTAGATAAACAGTCATTGTGTCATTATTGCACAAATTCTGAGGACAAGTTCTAAGTTACACGTTCTGATGATTAAGTTCTGACGTCCATAACTCAGAACTTGTATGAGTATTTACTAAGATGGGCATTCCTTTTTCGAGTTAAGAAATTATGTTCTGATGACTGTTAAGTTCTGGTATAGGTCTAAGTTCTGATTTCTCAGTCTAATCCTTTACTTGGATTATCTGTGAATAAAATTTGATAACAGTCTCAGTTCGAACTCGAATATGTTGAAGTGGAAGTTTAATAGTCACTATGATTAGGATTAATGGTATTTGTACTTGAACAGTCCACTGTTTCTTGTGTCTTGTGCGGTCTAGACCATGATTCCTCTTTCCAATGACTGTTATTCTTTTTCAAAGTCTAGGGAGACGAGGTAGAATTAATTCTACCTGTCAGCATTAAATATCTTTGCGTCTCTTGGCATTCTCTTGCCTATATAAGCAACCACTTCACATCAGTCTTTCCATCACATTCTTCTCACACACTTATCCTCCTTCTTCTATCAAAAACACAATGGTTCGATACAACATGTTTTTGAACAACCAAACCTTCACAATGGAGCCAAGTTATGCCGAGTGGCAGCAGGAGTGGCATGTAACAGCCATTCCTGAGGAGATCTGGGATTCTGTCCCACAGGAGGTGCTAACTCATCTTATATTCTTCTATATGGATTACCATCGCCATCTGGAGCGATTGGAGGAGGAAAGGCGGGAAGCTATCCGTCAGCAAGAGCGAATCATACGACTCGCCATCTTGTTCGTCGAAGATAGGAAGAGGAAGATGACTTAATCTCGTCTTCTTCCTGTTCTTCTTCATCATCAGCTTTGTCAGGCTTCTTAGCTAGGACTAAAGCTGTTGACGTTAGGATTAGAAGCTTAGGGAAAATCTTGTATTGATGTAATTTCCATTTCATAAATGTATTGACTTGATATATTAATGAAAATTGTTTTTACTTCAAGATTTTGTCTCTGAGTTATTTTATCTTCTGTTGATAAATCCTGATTGATATTCTGATGACCATTTAAATTTTGTTTTTATTTAAGTTCTGATTCTCTGTCAGCACTTATTCATCGAAATTATCTCGGTCATTTTTAACATGATTTATTTTCAGAATATTAATGTTGCAGTGAAAAATAATTCAATCAGTGCTAACGGTTTAAATTTTGAATTAAAACTATTTCTCTTGATTAATGGAACGGTTTTTCCTTGAAACAAGGCAACTGGGTAAGTAATCATTCCTGTTTTCTCGAGCCCAGTAACTATCCGTTATTACTGCATGTCTGACAGGTGTCCAACGGTAATATTTTTTTTGTATAAGTACAGCAGAGAGAAGATTTCTGTAATCTTTTTAATTTCTTCATCTTTTATCTCTCTTCTTACTTTTACTCTCCTTCACTTTACTTTTTCCGTTGTTTTCATACAGACATTATATCAAACACCTATCAGGCATACTTAATTCTCAATTTTTTCACATGGCACCAAAGGATTTAATCATTGATGGAGCAAAGTTTGTTCCAAACAACTATGCTGCAATTCTTGATCATGCTGAAGCTCCATCTGAATTGCACTTTGTGCAAGATCTTCTTGCACATAGTGAGGTTGGGTACGCCTTAACTCAGCCTGAATTATTTTCAAGTCAACAAGTTCTGAGGTTCTGGAGGACTGGCGTTTTTGATGATGGTGGTAACCGTGGAACTCCCAGTATTATCTTCCAAGTGGGTGATTCATCTTTTGTAGTCACTCCTGGTACAGTACGCAGGGCTTTACATCTTCCAGAGGATTGTACTTTCTCAGTTCCAGAGGACTCAGCCCTTCGGGAGTTAATGGCTGAATTGGGATATGAAAAGAGTCTGACGAAACTTGGACAGTTGAAACGGGCTAATATCAGAAGAGAATGGAGTTTCTTCTTTGATTGCATCACCAAAGCCTTTGGGAACAAATGTTCAAATTTTGATGCTATCCCAATTCTGAGTCAGCACATAGGGTATGCTATTATCCATCAAACTCATTTTGATTTTGCAACTGGAATAATTGGTTTTATTGGGGATAGGATGACAGAGGATCGAGATGTTGTTTATTTTGCTAGATTCTGTCAACTTATTTACACTTACTGTACTGATGAACCTCATTTAGTCAGCACTCAAACCCCACCTTTTAAGGTTGCAAAAAGGTACTTTAATGATCTGGTAAATGCTGATACTAAGAAGAAAATGGTTAGACCATTTAAGATTCCTAAGTCTGTAAAATAGATCCTGGTAAATGCTGATCCTGATACCTATAGATCTGTTTACTCTGATGTCTAACCACCTCCAACCACCCAAAATCCATCAACCTCAGTACCTACCTCTCATTCTACTCAACCTACCCTCAGAACTTATCTCCAATCCTATCTCTCCACTTCACAGACTGCTCAACCTTCTTCTTCAGCACCTACTGTAAAGCCTATATCCTCTAAGCCAAAGAGAACAAAGACTGTTCCTCAAACACCTCAAAAGAGGAGGAGATTTACTTTGAGAGATGAATCAGATTCTGAGGAACAGATTCCTTCTTCAGAACCTGTGGTGGTTGAAGCTGAGAAAGCAACGTCTCAGAAGGATTCTGAAATTGGGGGTTCTAGGCTTCTCAAGAGGCTTAGACGTATGATAGTTCCTGAAACTCCCAAGGAATCCAAATCAACAAGGAAGTACAAGAAATAGAGGGCACAAAGGTCAGTTTCAGATGATGAGGAGGAAGCAGCTAAGGAAGGGGATCAGGAATCTCTGATCTCACAAGGCAAGGAATTTGCTCCAGTCACTTCTTCTCCATCAACTCCATCTCAGGAAGCTGTATCTGACAAGGCTAACTCACCATCTGTGTCTCTTGTTGATCCAGGCACAAGTGCTAAAATTGATATTCAGAACTTGGTTGTGCCTGCAATTCTTTTCTTAGAAGCTCCAACAACAAATAATCCTTCCACAACACCTGTTACTGATGCTGTTCAAACTCCAGAGTTATCAACAACACCTTCTCTGCATCAATATGCTGATGATCAGATTTTAGGTGAGCATCAGGAAATGGCTGTTGATCAGAACTTAGTATCAGATCAGCAATTAGAGGATGCTGAAGCCTCCATTGCTACTCACACTGTTGTCTTATCAGAAGATACTGATTCTTTAAGTTCTGATGCTGCAAATGTTGGAGATACTGGTGAAGCTACTACAACTGTAGATGCTGATGAAGCAGGTCCTTCAGGACATACTCCTCCACCGACTCTTCCTCAGTCTGAACTGGTAAAGGAGTTTGTTATCAGGGATGCACCAGTGCCTTGGAGTGAAACTCCTGCAGGTCAGGAGTGGACTAAGGAATGGAACTCAGTTTCATGTGTTCCAAATGCTTTACATCTTGCTGAGCACTTGACTAAAGCTGATGAAATGTTAAATTCTGATGATTTTAAAACCCAGCTTAGAGTCACTGCATTGAGTACTAAACATCTACAAGGTCTTCATTCCAATACTCATGCAGAGCTACACAAGATTCAGGAGAACTTTATCAAACAGGAACAAGTTTGGAAAATTGATAAGAAAAAGTTCTTCCAACCTACCATTGACAGGGTTGCTTATATTGAGAAAACTCAAGAGAAACAACAAGCTCAGATTGATCAAATTCTGACAAATCAAGCTTCTCAGCAATCGCAACTTACTGAAATCCAGACCTCAGTGGAACTACTTATCTCTCTTTTATTACCTGCTGATGCCAAAAAGGGGGAGAAGGTAATTAAGTCCAAATGCAAAACCAACAAGACACTGCAAGGAAAGGATGATGGAAAAGATGACCAAGGAAACTCTGGAATGGGTAGTGGTCATAGTCAAGGTAGAAGGTTTACATCAAGACAAGCTAGTCACAGAACAAGTTCTAATACTGGGAAAAGAATAAGTTCTGCTGCTGGTAAAAGGATAAGTTCTAATGAACTTCTAGATCTTGATGAGGAAATGTCAAGACAGTTATTTCTTCAAGAAAATCCAGGGATGGACTTGGAAAGTTTAAAGGAAGAAGAAGCCAGACTTAAATCAGAGAAAGTCACATCTAAATCTGAAGCTTCTGGTAAAAAGTTACTTCCAAAACCTAAAGGCATTGTGATCAAAGAAAGGACACATACTGAAGCAACTTTGGCTAGATCACAACCACAGATAGATCCAAGATCCAAGGGTAAAGAAAAGGTTGGTGAACCTATCAAGCCTTATGTACCTCCTGAGGAAGAAGAAATTACTGATGGAAAAGATGATCTTGCTCTGACTACAAGAAAAGTTCTTAAAACAACCTCTGACATGGCTCAAGTTGTTCAGAGTCAAGAAATTGTAAGTTCTGATATTCAGAAGAAGCAAGTAACCTCTGACAGTGCTCAAGTTAACTTGATATCAGAAAATAGATCAAAGACACTCCTACCAGGATTCACTAAAGCAAAACAGACTCAATCTTTAAAGACTACTGCAAGTGGTTTTGAAGCAAGAGTAGTTACTGGAAAGGAAGCTAGAGATAAAACTGGATTGGGAAGTACTGATGAAAGAAGAGTACACAACACTACCAATGATCCAACTTCCTTGAGTGAACCAGGTATTGGAGCAACTCCTGAGAGATTGAATCAACTGGAATCTGTATAGATGGTTTACCATACCTACTTGAAAGAATACATCATGTTGTATTTCATGACAGATGGTAGGGTTTATCATATAAGACAAAATGCCATTCCTTTGAAGTATTTTGAAGAATTGGAGCATGTACTTTTCTTACTTCAAGTGGATGACAGAATAACAGAGACTGCTGCAAACTACTTAAAAGAACAGATTCAGAGACAGAAAAGGCTTTATTCTTTTAAGTCTGACATCATATATGTTCCAAAGTACAGAGATCACAATGGTGATATTGTTGATATGAAGCCTAATACTGCACAGATCAGAACGTATCTTGGTATTAAGGGACTTGAATTCAATCTTGAGTCAGACAAAGCTTATGTTATAAGACTAGATCAGGAGTTAAGAAAAGCAAAGATTAATGATCTCAGAGCTGCAATCTTTCAAACTGGTGAAGATACTGCAGAGCTTAAAGGTGTTAAAAGGAGAATGATTGATGAACTAAGATATGCTGAGAAATGTTTGTTGAAGAACTATCTCAGAACAACTCCTGACATCAGAGAGATCAGAAAATGAAGAAGCCAAGTCGAAGATCTACAACTGCTTAAATTCTGATATTTATACAGATTGAAGTTGTTATCAGAAGTTGAAATTGGTAAAAACTTTAAGGACTGTAAGTTGTAGTTATCTAGTCTATTTCTCATGCATTTGTACTTAATGTTTTTGACATCATCAAATATCTGTTAAACTTGTATATTTTGTTAATTTACAAGTTGGGGGAGATTGTTAGATATATTTGATAATGTCATGGCTAATATGTTTTATGTTTAGCTTTCAGATCTTATGTGAACAGGATAAATCAGTACTTAACTGTTGATCAGTACTTATACTGGAAGTCAGGACTTAAGGATATCAGTAGTTATATTATCAGGAGATAATCATCAGAAGATAGATATCAGAACTTAAGTGCTGAAGGACAATCAGATAAGGACAGTAGCTGATTAAAGGAAAGAAGATCGAGATAAACATAAGAAGAGATATGCATGAAGAAGGAATTCCGTGAAGAATGGAATACTTGGAAGAAAAGATATCTGATTGATATATTTTAGGAAGCAAAATTATATTCCATATCAATTAGCGATTATCTTGTAACTGTGTAGTATATAAACACAGACATAGGGTTTACACTATAAGTGTTATCATTATTAGAAAAGATTATTCATTGTAACCCTAGCAGCTCTCGTGATATTTGTTCATCACTGAGAGGTAACAGTTCCATACTGTAACAGAGTTTATTGTTTCAATAAAGTTTGTTTTCTGTTACTTAAGTTCTTAAAGTTCGATTTGAGTGTACTATACACTGTATTCACCCCCTCTACAGTGTGTGTGTGACCTAACATAACCCTCACAGTAATAGATGAGAGTGGTGAAGATCAAACACAAACTGAGTCACCCTTGGTCAGAAAACCAAAGAAGGTTAAGAAATATGAGCTGACCACTCAAACCACCTCTGTATCCTCCCAAAAGGATGCAATTATAAAAATGGGGACTAAACAGACTCTAGATACATCCTCTCAACAAGGTGTATCTATTGAAAAAAGCATTCTCCCCAATGCATCTTGTACAGAGTCTGCACAGCCAATACTTGAACAAATTCAACTGTATGGTAGAAGAAATAAGGATGGCACACACAGTGAGAGCACATCTATTGAAGCTCCCTCACTTACTCAGGGGGAGCTGCCAACACTTACTACTGAACAACAATTCTTAATCTCTCAAATGTCTTCTTCACATACAACACTTGAATCCATTTCTCAAGTGCAAGCTCATTCAAGTTACTTGGTTCAAGAAACCTTGCTCACCACTCAAACACTAAAATCAGATGGTGAGAGGCTACTAGGTGGGGTAGACCTTGATGATACCATCAAAACCATGAGGGGTTCATCAGTTTTTACTGAAGACCCCATAAATGTTTCAAATGCACCTTCATGTGCAAATCAGCCTTCATAAGCTGTTAGGTTTGAGGGTAGTACTCCTGAGGGGGAGCTATCTAAATCCTCTCCAATTCAATTGGAGGTTCCTGTTCAAGGAATAACTCCCCTCAAAACCCTAGCAGAAATTGCATTAGCAGTTGATGCTAGGAGTACAATTGCCAATGACCCTGCTATGGGAGAGGCAAGTTTATCACATTCATGTGACAGTGCTTTGCAAGAAGCACAAGGGTTTGAGACAGGTGCACATGACAGTAACCCAGTCAAATCCCCTCTAATTCAATTGGAGATTCCCGCAACTAGTGTGGAACAACAACTTGTCATAACCACAGTACCTATTGTGAGTCAAACTAGGACCTCTGTCACAGGTGGTTCTGATCCTTCTCACCCACCTTCAACATCATAACCTCAACAACCACATCTTCTTTCAAATTGGCTACAAGAAGCTGCACCTTTATCTAATCTGGAAGATTTCAGGGTTGATCAGCTTGCAGGACTTGCACAAATCTCTCAACAGTTTCTGACCTTAGATATGTCTAACCAGGACTATCAAACCATTATGCTCTCCTATCAAACAGATGTCCAAGAGCAACAAGACAAAATTGTTAATGAAGCTGAACAGGTTGGCAACTGTGATGCTTGGCTGAACAAGGACTACAATCTGGAAATGGAGGGTGTTCTAGCTAAGTTCAGGGAAGATTATTTGACTATTTTAGGCAGCAATGCTAAAGCACTGACTCCTGGTCAAGTTTATGATGCCATTAATGAAGTTTCCAAGGCTCAACTCAAAGCTTTCCATCTCTTTGGAAAAGCACTAGAACTCAAATTGATTGGTCATGAAGACAGGGTGAGAAAAATGGTAAATGAGAAGATGGATGAGATTATACCTTCTCAGGTCAAGATCACCTCAAAGTTTCAACACTTTGTTAACCAAATGAAAAGACCATATTTGACCACTATGAAAAAAGATGTCAAAAATCTCAGACAGTCTTTTATTGCTCTTCATGAAGTGGTCCAACAACAAATCACTAATTCCAATGATACAGAGATCAAGCTGGACCAGCTTCATCAGACCAGATATGAGCCTTCTACTTTGCGTATGAATGGAATCAAACAAGCTGTAGAAGCAACTTT
This sequence comes from Apium graveolens, assembly GCF_009905375.1. NCBI lineage: Eukaryota > Viridiplantae > Streptophyta > Magnoliopsida > Apiales > Apiaceae > Apium > Apium graveolens. The sequence goes on from NC_133655.1 coordinate 279,379,294, forward strand.
TGGCTCCTCAACATCTATCAGTTCTCATCAACCTGCCTCAACCTCTATAAATATTCAAATCCAAGCACTTCAAGGTCAAGTCAACACTCTGCAAACTTCAAATGACCAGCTCACAGCTCAAGTACATGCTCTCACTACACTGGTGAAGAGTCAACAGGCTGACATTCAAGCCTTGGTGGACTCCCACAAGCACCTACAAATGCAAAATTCTGTTGCTTTGGGAGCCATCATGGGTAAGCTAAACATCCCATTTCCTGCACTTCCTGAAGCTGTGAGGCCCGAAATCCCTACTCCCCTTCTCATGCCTGCCAACAAGACTAAGGGGGAGATTGAGGCTAGGCTATCAAGATCAAGATCATCTACTCAAAATGTCCAAGCTGCTGAAAAGAGCATAATTCAAGAAGTAGATATTGGTATGGAGAGGCTCATTAGGGCAGCTGAGAGACCAAGTCTGAGCAGGGAATTTGATGAATTGCTCAAGGCTCTCAGGGCTTCTCTCAATAACAATTTCTTCACCTACAAGAAAGCCTTGGACATGACAATAAACTCAATAAGGGTGATCTTGGTAACAAAAGACAACTTTTAGGAGAAGAGGATTGTGGTCAACATAAATGACTCAGGGGTAGACAGGTGTATGCAGGTGTCCCTCAACTATCTTATCTCTAGGAGGGCATCTGAGTTGGACATTCTGATAAGCAAATTCAGAATAGTGATTCATGAAGACACTCTCTTGCTAACTCAATTGAAAAATGCTCAAGTGGCTGCTTTTCCTGAAGCATACCTACAACCAAGCAAGGGAGTGGCATACATCTGTCCTACCACCAAACATTTCAAACACTTTCAGATTCCCAAACAGTATGTCATGGCTAACAAAAAGCTTATCATGATTCTGGAAATTGAGTTGAAGGCCAAGAAAAACAAAACTATTGAGGATGAAGAAATGATTAAGTTGTTGAAGAGGTATCTAAGAAATCCAGAAGCTAACTTGCCTAAAACTCAAATCAATAAGGATAACTTAGATGATGATGAGCAGAAAGATGATCAAAAACCTTCTGGCTCAAATCCAAGTCAATCCTCCAAGGCAACTGGTAGCAAGGATAAGAAACAAGAAGAGAAAAAAGATGATGATAAGAAGAAAGGAAGTGAGAGGAGAAGCAAAAAGAGACAAGATGGCTCAGAACCACATCAAACCCTAAAAATCCAAACAAATCTAGCTCAACCTTCAAAACTATCAAACTCCAACATCAAACCACCTTAAACCTCTAAGACTAAATTCCTATACAAACAAACTGCTAACACATTTCTAAAAATACCAATCACCACAGGCCAAACATCTCTCAAGAAAATCACAAACCTACCTTCTGTCAAGCCATCACACAAAACTCATTTCAAGTCTGTTGGGAGAAAACCTAAGAAGGCTAAGCCTACTGAAAAAATTGAAGTCACTGAAAGGGCCATCTGGAATTGTTTCAAGCAGAATGATTTTCTACCTTTAAATTGGTGCATTTCAGATGAAGACTATTTTCAACAACTAGTTGAAGAAATAGTTAGAGTCTGGGTTGTTACTCTAAAGGAAGTGATAATCTACTATGAAGATGGATACTTCACATTTCTAGGCTGTACCTTGATGGACACTCTCTCTCCCACAAAAATTAAAAGAGTGATAAGCTTATTTAAGGATAAGGATACTGCTACAAGAGCATGGAGATCTGTTTTAGCTGAATGGTTGATTGAAAGGGAGGAAAGAAGAGCAAGGAATAAAGCTGAATCTGAGGAGAGGATAAGGAAATATAATGAGGAGATTGAAATGAAATGTACATGAAAAGATTAGAAGAACTCAAGACCAAAGGAACGAGCAGAATTTCTAAAGATGGAAAATTTCTAAATATCAAAGCTGGAAAATTCACAATATTTAGGATTGATTTGTTAAATGGTTATCCAAAGGCAGATAGACTTAAACTTGTGGAAGCTCTAAGCGAGACATCAATCATAGAAGAACTTGAAATTCTTGTTTACTTAAAGGATCTCATTAGAGAAGAAACAGAAGCAAAATAGTCTTTACCTGATGCTTGTAACTATTTAAACTCTGTAAATTACCTAATGTATAAATGCAACAATTTTGTCAATTTTTATGTATTAGTCTTATTTTCCATTGAAGCTTGGGGTTAGTCTTGTTAACAAACATGAATTTGTGTTAAGCAATCTTCTCACAAATTGGGGGAGATTGTTGTGCAAGACATGTCTTTACTATAACAAGACTAAGTCAAATTGACAACCCTAAGTAAGTTGTATTATAATCTTAGTTTGCATTTTGTATTATAACATTTAAAGTCTGTAAAAATGTCAAAGAGCAGACTGAAGTCTTTTTCTATAAACAGTATCAAGCCTAAGAATTCTATCTGAAAGAAGATCAAGAAGATCATGCCTTAGAAGAATTATGAAGAAACTTGGAGTTGAATAAATCTGTTTTGAGAAAAATGTTCTAAGTCAAGATCTCTACAAGTCACATATTTAATGTTATAGAGAAGTCATTCGAGAAGTCCATAATGACTTATAGAGAAGTCATGAAAGCTACTAGAGAACTCAGAGATATCGACAAGTCAAATTGAAGACATAAAGATTGGAGATATCGACAAGTCATTTCTTCACTAGAGAACTCAGAGATATCGACAAGTCAAATTTCACTAGAGAACTCAGAGATATCGACAAGTCAAATTTCACTAGAGAACTCTGAGATATCGACAAGTCAAATATCACTAGAAAACTCTGAGTTATCGACAAGCCAATTAGTCACTAGAGAACTCAGAGATATCGATAAGTCAAAGTGAGGATATGAAGATGAGAGACCTCGACAAGCTAAATTCTCTTATAGAGAATTCAAAGGCCTCTACAAGTCAAAATAGTTATAGAGTAATGAGAGATCTCGATAGATCATTATACTTATCGAGATGTCAAATTCTCTATATACCAAACTGGAGATCTCGAGGTAAACTCAAAGTATAATGTGCAGACCAGTTCAAACTCAAACTTGTATTGACAAGTCTACAAAAGCAGCTTGAAGAGTACAAGATGAAAGGCCAAGATTAACTGGCAGAGTAAAGTCACAGGTATGCAAGATTAGCAAGATACATTAAGCCAGAAATAGAAAGATTTGATTATCTATAAATAGGGTTTAATACGTGTTGTTGCATACTGTGTAATAACCAGTGTTTACTATTCTATAAAGTAAACAGTGGATGCTTTGCAAGGAGTAACAATTTAGATAAGACAAATCTTGTATTCACTTAAGGAAGAAGCTAAGCTCTTTATCAACAAAGAGCCTAGAAATTTTGTAGCAAAACATACTTAATTTTAATATAAAATTAAGTGAGTTTTGAAAGATCTGTGTCCACTATTCTTGTTTAATTTCAGTATTAACACAGTTCACTACAAGATTTAATTTACTTTGTTCACCACCTTAAATATTCAAGAAAAGTAGAAAAATACAAAAATACATTCACCCCCGTGTGTGATTCATTATCTAACAATATTGATTTAATATCATAATTTTTTTACTAGAATGTTGGAAACCTACTTTAGCAAATGATTCAACTTCGATAACATTAGTATTACACATTGATGTGAAATTTTATTATTATTATTATTATTATTATTATTATTATTGTTATTGTTATTGTTATTGTTATTAATATTATTGATAATTTTTATATTTTTTGAAGCAAATGCTAGTCTACTCTATGCGGAATTCAGTATTTACAATTAATACTGTCATTTTTAAATAAGAAATGGAATTAAATATATGTGAGTTACATATATTTGTTTAGTGACTAATGACAAAAGGAGTTACAAATAAAAGTATTAATTATAGTAATTGTAAAATTGATTAATAATTCTAGGCAGTAACATATTATGGAGGGAGACATTGAAGGTTAAACCTATATATAGAGGATTATTTCCTACAAGAAAAAGTATCCAAACATAACTTGTTCACTCTATTTCTGGAACCCATAAAACATATTTTTCTAAAACTATATTGCATGTCTAAACTACACTTGTATCAGATCGATGTTAAGTATGTCCATACTTAAAATAATCGTAAAACTAATTAAGAAATATTGTTTTTTTACAAATTAAATATGTCAAGTCAAATAAATCCATTGCACAATATGAGATACATCAAACTTCCTACTCTTAATATGATAAATTTAAGAGTTCATATTCCACATTACTCATTTTTAATATTTTTTTTAGTTTTACGATATAGAGCCGTTATGTAAATCTTACATCTTGGCATGATTATTAAATAAAGTTATTAGATTTAAAATGAGATAGACATTTTTTTTCATTAACTGGCATTTTTGGAATATTAAAAGGTACTAGCAACTTCGGTTGTAGTCGAGAAAAAAAATTATAATCTTTTTGCAGTTTCAAAATTGTCACTAAAAGAGATGATATTATTTTGGCATGTACTCCCATTGTCCCATTCATTTCTATACACTTTCCTTTTTTGGACGTCCCATTCAATTGTATACATTTCAAATTTACCAAAAATAGTAAAAATTTAATAATATAAAAATCAACTACATCCACTACTTACTCAAACTACACTCACTTTATCCATTAGATATTGATTGGTCCAACCACTTTACCCAACTTTATATTTTCTTCTCACTAAATTATACTTTTTCTTTCTCTCTCATCCCACTATCTTACCAAATTTATCAAAAATAACATTATTTTACTACTATGTCTTGTCCTCCGTACCCAAACCACTTGTATACAAATGGCTGGGACGGAGGGAGTATGAATAAAATATTTGTGATTATATATAGTTTTATTATTTGATGGATTTTTTCATTGAATGAAATTTTTTCAGAGTAAATATCCAGAAAACTTGAAAGAAATAAGATAAGTATCGGCGACAAATTGTTTTGAGATTGTCCATTTAGACAATAGTGAGCAAATTGATGAAGCAAAAAAAGAATTTTGTTAAAAAATGAGATATTAATGGTTTTGAGATAATATATAAATATCATTGAAAAAATGACTATATTTTATGGACTCCGTGAAAGTGGGAGTCACGCTAATTATTTAAATATGACGAATATTGAATGCATGTGATTTGAATTTTTTTGTTAAAATAGATGATATTATACTAGAGAAAATTTCTAGTGGAGCTCTGAATAAAGGAAATGAGTGTAAATGTTAATTTATTTGTTAGCATGATCGTATAAAATATTGGTTATTCGATGGTAGATATTGATTAGTGGTGATTTATTCGATGTATCACGTCATATGTAAAGAGTGATTAGATACAATTGACATTCGTTGAAATATTTTTACAAATGATATGTAAAGAAAAGAATAATCAGATTAAAATTTGTGGAAAATTTGGATAAAGTTGGCAACGGTACAAAATACATAAACTAAGTCGTACAGTTCGCTTTTTTGAATGCTCCAAGATAAATAAAAAATATACAAACTAACATATTGCTTTTTTCCTTCAAAATATATACAAAAAGATTCGACCAAAAAATTGGACACAATTGAATTGGAGAACTATCCAAATGCACAAACTGAAGTAAACTCCTTAAAAGCTGGCATGACGCTCCAGCGCCTCCTCCTTGTTGATCCTCAATCCCGACATATAAATTTCATCCTTCACCACCTCCGAACACAGCCCGTGGATCCACCTCTCCTGATACCCCTCTTGCACACGTGCAATATATGCGATCGTACATTCTTATATGAGTTGCAACACTCGTACTTGACGACTTAAACTTCCGCGCGGGTGGAGTATGTAATGATTGTCACTTTCTTCTCCTCCGACGGAGGTGACATCACCATAACCTCACCTTTTTGATCTTCCGGTAATCCAAATTTTCATGTCAGACTCGCCGGTCCATTTTCTTCTCATTATACACGGGCTCCGCCATTGCTACTATAACAAATTATATATGCACACAACCAAACATGAAATAAGCATAAAAATCAATCTAATTATAATTCAAATATGTCGAAACACAAATATATATAAGTGTATTGACCTATATAAAATCTAAAATCGAACATATATGAATTAAACTATAGTAATGTAAATAACATTAACACACAATTAAATGACAAATAGTGTGCATGATAGATTTCAGGATGTTGGATAGGGTGGTCTCATCCTCATTTCTCCTTTAGGTTGCCCTTGAAAGGATATATATTTCAAAATATATTAAAAGTGTTTTTCAGAATATATTAAGCATTTCGCAAAATGAAATTTTTTCACAATGACTTGAACAATAAACAAACACAGTTATGCATTCATGGCGAAATAACATCTAATCATATTTGTAAATTTATGAACAAAAATATTCATCGCTCTAATCAACAAATCACTAAATTCTTAATATTTTATTGAAATGTGCACAACCTTTATTAATGTAAATCTAAAACTAAAAGTGTCCAACATTGATAACTAATATTTTACGCCCAATAATAAATTTCTAAAAACAACTGTAAACCCATGATCATCACTATTCTAGTAAACAGGTTTTGAGGCCCAATTCATTACTAGGCTACTGTCACTATATTACAAAAAAGGTTCGAGGCCCAATTTATTATAAGTTTGTTAATGAAAAGAAATTTAATATAAATATTTGTACGTAGAATGTAGTCCACATACATGCTCTTATATATACAAACATACATATTTATAAAAATTAATTCATAGTACAAAATATCGTTAAAATTTATTTACAAATCATTGTAACCTTAAAATCATTGTGAATATAAACTTTTAGTCCCAATTAAAATCACCGTCTTTGTCATTAATATATTTAATTCATTATATTCATAAAAAAATCAATAAGCCCGGAAAATTTTGTTGAAATATGCACACGTTGAGCCCTTTATAAAAGTATATCTAGAACTAGAAGTGTTTTATATTGATAAGAATATTTGCTCCAAACAGAAATTATTTAAAACAACCACAAATAATCATCACTCTACTAGTAAAAAGGTTTGGAAGCCCGATTCATTAGTAGGCTGTCGACATTTTATTATCGAAAAGGCTTTGAGGCCCAATTCAATAATAGGTTGGTAATAAAAGGATACTTATTATAAAATATTTGTATCTAGAATATCTGCACTTATATATACGCACACACATATGCACATAATTATTGTCCTCGCCTCTTCCTATAATAGGTTTTCCCTTTTCTTTATCGGCCACAATCTCATCGTTTAATTTAAAACCTAGTTGAAATCGAATTGATTCTAGTTTATTTATGTCTAGCGAGAACAAATCTTTCGTATTATTCTTGATTTAATATAATACCATACAAATTCAGATATTAAACTTAGATCTGCTTACAGTTTTGATATGTTATCAATTCGGTTTTTGCTAAGAGGCTCTTATATCATCATTAATTCGTACCCAAAAATATTAATTGTTGGGTTGTTGTAAACAATGAAGAAATTGCTCCATGAAGATCGAAGTGAATGAAGAAATAATTCATCGGGTAAGATTTTTATAACTTTATTCAGTTAATGTATCCCCACTATTTATTATGTTAATTGATTCATTTTTATAGAAGACAAAATTACATAATATCTGATGAGTGCTTGATCGGTTTCGATCTGAATGAATTATAACGATCCTGATTTCTGGAATTTAAGTTTACAATTTAAACTTGAAATAATTGTGATTGATATTTTAAACATTACCGATCTAAAACCCAATTCAAAATCTTAACCCGACCCAGATTTAAAAATTGGAGACTCAAAAAATCATTTTAACCGCCCGCAGGGGTTGGCTCAGTTGGTTAAGGAGGGGATAATTATCCTCTTGGTCACAGGTTCAAATCCCACGGGAGGAGAATTTATGATTGTACCTCCTGAACCAGAGCCTGTCGCTTAAGTGCGGTTTATCTTGGTTCATGTGGTTTGCGGTCTATTACGTGAGCCCGTGGGGTTTACCCGGTGCGCACCCGAATGATAGCGGCTGCGGGTTCCCTACGATAAAAAAATCATGTTAACCTAAATTATGTACTAATATATCTTATATTATCTATAATCATATGTTAGGTATTCATGATTTAGAGCCGTGTAAATAAAATTCAATTCATCATAAAAAATAATAGTTTGGTAACATAACTTAATTTTTCTATATTATGTATCTATACTACACCACACTATAATAACTGAAATAGGGTATAATTTGGTTCACCTCTCATTTTAGTTTGTTTGGTTATTTTTTCAAATCAATTATTATTGGAATCGTTGGATCCAAATATTAAAAGAATACATTATCCAAGTTCCACATCTACGAAACAACATAGTTTATTTCATTATATTTTCTACCCCTTCCCCCCTCCATAGGGTCATTTTTCGTTCCATTTTCTTACATTATTTAGGTTTTCTCTAAAGCCTTCAAAGCTTATAAGTTGTTAAGTACAATGTAAACTGAAAATTATATTTTTGTTATAATAAACTAGAATCCTAATGCAGAAAGTCAAGGTGCTACATAAAAGACTCCTTTCATTAATTATTATCTCTAGATGTATGGCAGGGAAGAATAAAAATATTAGTTACCAAAATTAGTAAATACGTGTGAATTAATAAATTTCTTTAGGCTAAGTATGTGTGTAGATCATGCTCAATTCCTAAAAAATTAGCAAGCTAGTTGGGTTTGGGACATAATTTTTACTATTGTGAATGCAGCAAACACGTGTTTCCACGTGTGGAGACGTGTTGACAGTTGTACAATAAAGGACCTACTTTTACGGAAATGTAAAACAAGGTAACCAACCACCAACTATGGTCGAAGATGAGGGTTAAACATGACCAAATGTTATAACCGACCAGGTTAAAACCGACCATAGTAGGTGGTCGGTTTTAAGCTTCATAACTGGCCATTTTTTGGCATAACCGACCATTTTTATGGTCGGTTATCCCCTTTTTCCTGTACTGATTGGATCTCAACGACTGTTAGGTCATTGAATATTGTCCTCCTTGAGTAAAGAAAGCAACAGAATGTGCAAGGGTATTTTTATTCTGTTTGTTTTATAAGGTATTTTTATTTGTTCTGTATTTTTATGGTTACTAAATATCTAGAACTTGTATATGCGTAGATATTTCGATTCCGTACAATAAATGTAGAGTGATTTTTTAGTGAAGAACAAGCTTGAACTCCAACTCAAGGTACTCTTAACATATTGAGAAATAACAAATTTTTGGCTCATGAACACATCAATTACATGGTATTATACGATGAAAGCATATTCTATTGGAGAAGGCATGTTAATACAATCACTTGTTTGTAAATTATAGCTGCACAACCAACTTGTTGCTGGTGGTGGATCAATTCGTAGGCAGTGAAGTACTGGAATAGCGACCTGACGTCTCAAAGAGTTATCCAACGTTACGTTTATTAAATTTTATTGAATTTCCTTAATCTGCTTATGGAGTTTTGAGCCATATTTATCATGAGAAACTTGTGTGGTGAAACCCATAGCCAGACCGAGAGCTGCTTTGAGCCTGCTTATGAATTGTAAAAAATGTCAGAGAACTTTGCAATAATATTAGTTACCAAAATTAGTAAATAAGTGTGAATTAATAAATTTATTTAGGCTGAATATGTGTGTAGTTCATGCTCATTTCTAAAAAATTGGCAAGCTTGTTGGGTTTGGGACATAATTTATTTGTTTAAATCATGTAAAAGTCAACTTTATGCGTAGGGACATTTTGCACAGACAATGAAATCAGTTTAAAGCGATGATGCGTCATCAACCAACAATTCCTAATTCTTAAATAAAAAACATTAATGATCGTCTAGTTCAAAAGAACCAAGAGTTGTTTCTTATTCTTTTATGCTAAACTATTTTTTACCTAGTTCACCATACCCCCAACCTCTTATATGTTGATTTTATCTTTCTCTCTCCCTGTATGTTTAGGAATTTCATTTTGCCAAAACATGGTTTACTGCAGTACAATCTTATCCTCAAACTATGAGTGTCTACGAGGAAGAACTATTTACCACACAAAACTTCTCATAGTTAAGGTACCATCCTTAAAGAATTTTAAATTAAAGGAAAGTAAATGTAATATCCCATATTTTCACAAATTATTATTATTATTATTATTTGAATAATTTTATGTGATTGTTTCAATTTGGAGGGAAAAAAATTATAAATATTTTATTCATGTTTCATGGGTTCGTATCTTTAAATGGTTAATGTGCTAATTTATGGTTTGTCTTGATCTTAGTCGGTGTTGTGAAAGTATTTTGATTACTTTTACTATATTCAAAACTTTAATTTAAAAGCCGATCATTTTATCGATATCGGTAAATTGAGTTTGCTTTACAATGTTGGGATCAAGTAGATATTTTATCCACGTCAAAATTATATTTGGTATTTGATCCGGGCTCATTCGGGTAGTGGGTGAATTGTGGAAATATTTAAAAATAGTTTTTAACAACTATTTTGTTATGTGTTAATTGAATTATTATGTATTTATTATTACTTAAAATGTTGCTTGCCATATTTTTTGGACTAAAATGCAATTATATGAAATTATACACGATCTGGACGTGTGTTTATTAGAGTTTATTACGTGGTACATGTTCTGTCTCGTTCTGTGTGCATTTGCATACGTTATATTTATTTTCAGGATTTATTATTAATTTAGAAAATATTTCAGTTTATCAAAAATTATTGGACCGGGCCCCAACTAGGATATCAAAGCCCACAAAAATTGCATTTTTATTTTTATAAAATTAAAGATCATTCGAATGTTCCGTGTTTTCGTTTTTTTTGAATTATTCGTAATTTTTAGGGAATTTTGACATAAATATTGTATTTATTTGAAAATATTATTTTTAAAATTTTTCACTATAATTATTATTTTTGGGTCTAATTATTTTAATTAAGGGATAAAAACACCATTAATTAATTTTTAGGGTATAGATTTTTTGTAAGTATAAATAGCTAACACACATTTCTATGATTTTAGTCACCAAGAAAGTAAAGATTTGTATTTTTTACATGTTCTTTCTAATTAAATTCAAATAAAAAAGATAAAAATATCACTTATCTTTTCTAGTAATTTATTTAAATTTAACCTTAGGTTTTCGCATGTGATTATAAGTTAATATAAAATAGTATTAGAATAAAACTTACACAATTCTTTTTAATTAAAACTAAATTTATTGGGATGGTTAGGAATCACATTACATCACATTTATCTGTATTTAATTTCAATTATTAAAAACTCTAAAAACTACGTAATCATCATCTTAGACGTGCCTATATCTTAGGCGTCCATGGCTCTCTCTTTTCCTCTTCATTTTAACCCCTTCCCAGCTCTCTTCTTTTCCTCTTCATTTTAACCCCTTCCCCGTTATCAGAGTTGGTCAGTAGTACTATTGTGATGCATTAATAGTACTATTGATTGAGTTATTTCTCATAATTTCATTGAAATAAGTCTAATTATATCTAGAAATGATGAGAAACCAAGATATAGTTAATTCAGAAGATGAATACACAAACACACCTGATGTGCCCCAAAATAAGTCTGAGAATACAAATAATGTACCAGATACAGATAATCAAATAAACGGTAATGGTAAAGTTGTGAACTATGATTCACATGGTAGTATCTCGGTGAAGGGAAGAAGGAAATATATGGAGGATGCTTTGACAGTAGACTTGGGGTTTTTAATGTGGGAATCAAATAATTATGACTATTTTGGTGTGTATGATGGTCATGGTGGCTCAGAAGTAGCTCGGGCTTGTCGTGACCACTTACACCTGTTGGTTAAAAATGAGGTTGAAAAACAGGCAAGGAAAATTATAGACTGGGAGAAGGTAATGGTCACAAGTTTTCTTAGGATGGATGAACATGTGCTTGCTGAAGGAGTTGAGGGTTCAACAGGATCAACTGCGATTGTTGTTGTGGTTGGGGAGGAGGTTCTGGTGGTTGCTAATTGCGGAGATTCCAGAGGTGTTTTTTCACGTTCATCCACTGTTGTGCCATTGTCTTTTGATCATAAGGTATGTTAGTAAATTTAGAGTCCAAGGCTAGTAAATAATTATCTTCATACCAGAGACAGAGAGTGAGTACCATAAATACTATGTAAACATAACATGGTGTGTTCATAAATTTTTTCTAAAGAAAAATTTTCTTTAACAAGATTTTATACTTCATAAACATATGTGGATGCAGTTACATATATTTGTAGAGAATAAGGTTCGTGTTTGTAAATTTGTGTTTTGAACACCTCCTGTAGACATTGTTGCATTGCATCCTTGGAGTGCACGGTTTATCCCAATGTGATCATATGCACATAGACATTTTTATCTGACCAGTTCGTAAGAATTTTAGCCATCATCAACTGAGCAACCTATTATATTATAATATTGAATTTACATTTTGAGTTACATTTATTTTAAATTTTCTTTTTGTTGAATTGCCTGATTCAATCTTTTAAATTATGATTAGCCTGATCGACCGGATGAGTTGAAGAGGATCGAAGTCTCTGGTGGAGTGGTTGTCAACTTGAACGGGAAAAGAGTTCAAGGAGTTCTTTCAACTTCAAGATCTATTGGTACTTAAGTGATAATTCTATGATTTCAAATAAAATGATATATAAAAGAGTCATCTTTCATAAGAACATAGGATAGAATAAGTTAAAATTTAACCGATTAGTCATTTTTATTGAATCAACAGATTATCAAAGGTAATTAAAATTTGTGATGGTTACCTAAATATCCCGACTTAATTAATTAGTTAAGGAATACAGCATTACTTATAAGCGTATTTATGAAATTGCATTACATTGTTGTTATTAAAAAATATATGTTTAAATCATATTGAATCCTGATTTAGGGGACGAGCACTTGAAACCATATGTAGTAGCTCAAGCAGAAGTTACAGTGAAAGCGAGAAGCGACCTTGATGAGTTCATAATAGTAGCTAGTGATGGTTTATGGGACGTAATGTCAAATGAAGATGCATGCAAAGTTGTTAGATTTTGTTTGCAGCGACAATCACAGGAAGGATCAAAGAAGAAGTCTAGTGTAACCCCCGGCAATGAGAATGAGCCTAAGAGTCGGGCTGCTGTAGCTGCACTAAATCTTAAAAGGATAGCAATGAAGCGAGGCAGCCAAGATAACATAAGTGTTATCGTCATCGATCTGCAGAAACTCCACAAAACTTCTGCCTAGAAGAGTTTTGAGGGAGCTCTTTCGTTGATGTCAGTCTTTGAGTCAAGACTATTCTAAGTCCACTCGAAATTCGTCTAAATTTAAATTACTGTGTACCTTGTGTGAACTATGTGTGCTTATGAATTTCCATGTCAGTCTGCAACTCTTATGTCCTGTTTTCGAATTATTACCCCACTGTTGTAATATAAATCTATCTATGTTTTTCAACTTTTAATCCGTGTTGTGATGTAAAATATCTATGTTTTGATTATTTTTTCGTAGTGATTTATGACTAGTATATATGTTTTATTGACCGTAAAATCAATATTTGGTCAAGAAGCTGACTTGCTTTTCTTGCTTGAAGTCTTGAATATTTTGACTAATAAAAAACATGGGAATGGTCATCGTCAACCGATTGTTAGCACTACTATATCATATTGAAGAATTTTTTTGCACTTTTAGTGATATAATAGATGTCGCAACAATCACTTGCCTCTGTCTAACGTCCACGGAACATTACATGTGCTAATAACAATTCCGAAAAATGGATAATTTTGCTGAATTAATGGTATGTTTGAGATAGAGTCCATACTATGCTTTCCGTTATCATTAGTCTCTATCAGATTGTTTTAGTACTTGTGTGAGTTGATCATTAGATGGACAAGAATATTTAACTCTTATTTATATACACCAGTAGATTCTCAACATCCTATAAAGCCAAAACTTTCTGTACGTATGTCTAACTTCACAGCAGATTAGTAGAGAAAATATCTATATCTATATTTTAAATTATCATTGATAGTATACATAGAAAAAACTGATGCACAGATAGTACATATATATACAACTTCGAAGTAAGAATTAAGATAGCTCCACTGCCTAGTTCAGAATTCAGATAGGTAAAACAATGCACAGGTAGCCGTAGTACTGAAGATAATAGTAATTCTAAGTAATTCAAAATTTATATCAAAATAGTTATCAAAATAATTATAAAATGATGTGACGTGATAAGTGTCGAAATTTATCACGTGCTTTCATTTTCCATTTGCATGTCTGCACACACACATGTTACTAATACAATCACAAATTTATAGTTGGTTGTAAATTTATGGTATATTTTGATAATAACACTGACATGCTCTTCATCCACCAAATTGGATTTGCATTCTTGTGAAGTAGTAATTACTAGTAGAAGATTGGGGAAGATGGAGTTGGAGGATAGTTAGAGAGTGACCCTGGCCATTAAAACTCCAAAGCAGATAAAATTGACCCTTTCAAGAAGCAGACATTGCGTTCCCAATGCACATCCAGTTTTTACACTATATTTAGAAAATACATGACCCATGAAAGAGAAACAACTAGATTAATAAACCTGTTTCTTGAGTGCTTCCATTCATATACAACCAAATATGCATGCAGATGAATGCAAATATAATAACATAATGAAACTCCTCTGTTTCAAAATAATTATCCAATTTTTAAAAAAAGTTTTGTTTCAAAATAATTGTTACACTTTTAATGTCACTATTCAAATTAGAAAGTTAACTTTATATTTTTACGATGAATTTTACACCACACAATTATTATATCACTAATTTCTATTTTCAAGATTAACTCTTTATCACAAACAATGGTGTAGTTAATGCAATAAATATGATAACTTATACGGTATAACTTTTTTAACAACGTTAAAGTTTTTAATATGAGTAATCTTTTTAAAAGTGGACAATTATATAGAGAGCATACAAAACTCATACGGCCGTATCACACAAATCCACATTGGCAGTATCTGGAATCTCGGTTGGAGTCGCGTGAGTAAGAGTGGTGCCCCAGAGTACACAGACCTCGTGTTTATCTATTCTTCCAGATGAATAAGTGAAAACTAATGGTAAATTATTCAACCAACCTGTACCCCAACTATTCTCCTCCTTCAAGAATAACAATTTTTATACAAACTTAATTGGCAGAGAAGAGGAACCAGTACTGTATAGATTCCTGCATGGTTCATGTATTTTTGTTGTGGATAATGTTAGAGAGCACAAAAATAGTTTACTAAAAATTTCCTTAAGGACATGATAAATAATGTGATACAATAATGCATTTTGATTGGAATATTAATTAATTTTTTTTACTACTAATTATAATAGTGTTAGAATAATATAAGAACCTTCTATGATGGTTTTAGAGTAAATGATTCCTTGACATGGTATCAAAATTCAGACCGGCAGAGGACTTTGGCAAATTTATGTCCCAAAGAGGGGAGTGTTAGAATAATATAAGATCATGGAAAGTGCCATTCTCTAACACCTTGATCATTGACATATGGTATATGTAATGTTTGAAAAAATACTGTTTGGTTTTCCAGCCACAACTTTTTTTTTTATCAATACACATAGATTAGATTACTCAGACTAGTGATGTTAAAGTCATAAAGATTCTCATCTTTATTTTGTCTCTTTACTTTATGATTCGATTTGTCTATCTACTCAAAGGAATAAGAGCATTTCAAGAGATTCTTAGCTCACTCTTTAAAAATAATATAAAAAATTAGCTTCTAGCAAGATAATGTAGGTTCATCTCCATTTTTAGACTCACTCTTTATATATTATTTTATAATTAAAAGTATATTGAAGTTATAAAAGGACAAAAGAAGAGAGAGAAAGAAAGTGGAGAAATTATTTTAATATAAAATATAAGTTAAGAGTCAGTTAGATTCTTTTAGAATAGAATTGAGGAGATACAAGAGGCTCTAAAAATCTCTTGGAGCTCAAATTTTAGCATCACTAACTATTTTTAAATTTAAGACTCCTTTTGGATTGGGGATTGGGGGTTGGGGAGGGATGGGTTGGGTTGAGAGGGGTTCAAATATAACAATCCTTGTTTGGGAAAAAAATGAAACGGAAGGTTGGTGTTTGAGAGGGTTGGCAGAGGGTTATGGGGTAATCGAAAACATGGAGACTTCCGATTTGGGGGAATTTTTTTGGCCGAAGTTGTCTGCTATTTTCTCATTTTAACATTTTTTTGCTAGGATTTTTACTTTCTTTAACATATATTAATGCAGGATCTTTATTTATTCGTTTAAAATTATTTTGGTACATAGATAACATACTTAGAAATATAATTTATTTTAATTGTAATTAAATATATTACATATATTAATCATACTTGCTTAATTAATTAATCATACTTGCTTATTTTCATGTAAACGTATTTTGGCAATTGTACCTGAAAAATAAGATTTTTTTTTCATGTTTGGTAGTAGTACTCAACCAAAAAAAATTATTTTTCACACTTAAAGGTACACTGCTAAAGCAAATTTCCTTTAACCATTCTGGTAGTTAAATTGACGAGCATATTTGTCTAGCATTTTCAGGGGCGGACCGAGGATTTAATCTCTACCAGGGTTAAAATAATTTTTTTTAACGCAAAATAATTTAAAAATACAAAATAAACATGAGCTGAATCATAATATTAACAACAGTAGTTTACAACAAAAAGACTAACTCTGTTCCAAGGCAAGCTCAACCACTATTAAACTAAATTAACCTAATATCATCAAATAAGATTTAACTAAATGCCAGAATTAGAACCTCCAAATCGCAAATCATAACATACATCATAGATTTTTTTTCAAATTATCTATTACATTATTTCGATAAAAATTTAAATTATAACCATCCCACATATTAAAAATAAGAATTGACATAAATAAGAAACAAAATTGCAATTTTTATTACTAAATCAATATCGAAACCCTGGATATAAAATTGGAAAATTAGAAATCCTAATTAAATTGCAAATATAATTTTGTTTAATTAGATTCTATCCTAAAGAACCAGTTTGATGATTTTGAACAAATTTATATTGGGTTCATCTATACAAATTTATGGGCCGAGCCCTAAATAATCATTTGGATCTCATTTATAAATAGACAACATAATTACAGAGCTGATTATTTCTTTTTCCTAGGTGGGCTGGATTTTATTGAGGGCTTATATACTTAAGGGTCCGCTGGACTTTGACCTGGGCTGGAGCCCACCCCCCTTCAACGGTCCGCCTCTGAGCATCTTGAAACTATATATTTTTTCGGTCTTAGTATATTCAAAATTTGGGTGTGGAACAAAAATTAATATTTTATCAAGAAAAAGAGTTAATAGCTATAGAGTGACTTTTGGAGTATAAATTCTCTATTTAAGCTCTTAAGTCAAAATATAAAGAAAAAGAATGAAAATGTAATTCAAACTGAATTTTTAGTGATTTCTTAAAACGCGAAGAGCCCCTCTTTCTTTTTTATTTTTAAAAGTCACAACTCACTCTTAATTTATATTTTATAATAAAATAATCTCTTCATTTCCTTTTTCTCTCCCAATTTTTTTATTCTTTTAGAACTTTAATGTACTTACAATTATAAAATAATAAATAAAGGGTTGATTTAAGAATTACTGTTGGGATGCACATATTTTATCTTTTTAATAACTAATTATTTATAATATTTATAAATAGTGGGTTAAGACTTAAAAACCTGTTAGACTTGCTCTTGAAATAAATGAGAGAATAGATTTTTAAAATAAAAAAATTACTAGAAATTTATTGGAGTTAACTTTTTTAACATACTCTTTATATTTTGGCTTAAGCCGGTTAAACCTGTTGGAAAAGGAGGTGCAACTTACTCATCTGTCGCTATTATCACTCAAACTCAAACTCCAATCGGCCAAAATAACCATGAGCGGCTACGATATTATAAGTTTCTTGAATAATGGATAAAGAGATCCATTGAACTTGCTCTTACTATAACCTGGTTAGGGTGGCATTAGTTGCAAAGCTTTCGGTGTATGTACAGACACACACTCAATGTCACACTTCTCAACCCAATTAACGCTAGTTTTATAGTTGCAGTCTTGTCGTTAGTGTTGACATAACTAAAGCGCGAGAAATGACCAAAATGATATAATTTGGAGATAAAATTTCAAAATGACATAATTTGAATAAATGATACTCCCTCTATCCATCCCATTTGTTTACACTTTTGTTTTTGAAATGTCCCTTCCAATTATATACATTTCAAAATTTTCCAAAAATAGTAAAATTTTTATAATTTTTAAAATAATTATATCCACTACTTCTCTCCACTATACCCACTTTATACATATAATATTAATCGGTCACACTACTTTACTCACTTTTTTAACTTTCCTCCACTACTTTATCATTTTTCTTAAATTCCGTGTCCAACCCAAATGTAAACATTTGGGAGGGACGGAGGGAGTACAAAATAGCACGTTTTTCCTTCGTCCCTCCCAATTATTATCATTTTTCTAAGTGAGTGTTCGACACGTATTTTAAGATGAATAAAAAGTTTAGTTCTATAACTTTTTCTTAAAAAAAAATTCTTTTTTTTCCGAATACAAGTTTAAACTTTCTATTTTTATTCAGAAAAAGAATTTTAAAAATAAATAAATTATAGAACTATATTTTATATTCATCTTAAAATTCGTGTTGGACACTCTCTGAGAAACGATAAGAATTGACGGGGATCTAGAAAGTACATAAAGTAGCATTTTGAAAACAAATCAAAATAAGCCGTTTTGGCTGCACGATATATTGTATTTTTTTAATGCACAAATTGTAGCGTTTTGCGTTTTGTGTTTAGTTTTATTTTATTTATTTTTATTTTGAGCTTTTTATTGTATGTTATTTTGGGACCAGAAACATCATTTTATGTTACGTTTTTTATAATCATTTTTAAATTTAAAGGTGTACCTTAATTTGATAATTTTTAATTTTTCAGGGTTTAATAATTCCTTTTGAGTTATAAAAAATATTAAAAAATTGAATAAAAGATACGATTAATTTAACAATTTATAACATTTTAGGGTTCACCAACCCCAATTTAGATTTGAAATATTAAATTGATTTAAGGGTTAGAGCCGAGTCTAAACCCAAATTTAATCTACGGTTTAGGGCCCTAATAATCAAACTCTAATTTAAATTTTAGACCCAAATTTAACAGTTTAAGTGTTAAAAATTCTCCATTTAAAATTTTAATTTTTGTAAATGTCTAAAAGACAACAAAAAGTAGCCTTTCCCCGTAAACATCATTTTATATAGCGTTTGAGTCTCACAATAAGTACAATATTTTGGACTTTTCTTCCCCAACTAATAGCCTTTTACGCGCCTTGTAGTGTTATTTTGATCCATTTTTACAACACAATATTTTGGATCTTTTTTCCCCAACTAGTGATATATATGGCTTTCGAGTAAATCCACATAAAATAAGAAGAGTACGTTACAAAATGGTGGTTGAACTTTATCCCGTTTTACATTTTAGTGATCGAAATTTAAATTTTATAATTTATATACGCAATATTTGGCCAACATATTGCAATTTCAACTCCAGCCATGTAACTGTAAAATTGGATATTTTAAACTCCAGTCATGTAACTGTAAAATTGGATATTTCAAACTCCAGCCATGAAACTATAAAATTGGATAAAATTTATTAACCAATTTTTAATTTACTTTCGTAAGATTAATGATGTGCAAAATTGTTTAAAATTCATTCACCAATTTGTAGTTTACTCTAATAAGAATAATGATGATGCCTAGGGGTGATCATCAAATCGCAAAAAATAGCCCACACTGTACTACGAAAAATGGTTTTTAATTCTCACGGTACGGTCGCGGTTTGAATTTTTGATTAACCGCGCGGTAAGGTACATGTTGCGGTTTGATAGCAGAATAGTGTGGTTCAAATCACACTCCAACGCAAGTTTATTTATTATATATTATATAAAATTATATAAGTACATATATAATAATTCGACCTTTAAATTAAAAATATTTTTATTAATGTTTGTTGTGCAAGACATGCATGTACTATAACAAGACTAAGTCAAATTGACAACCCTAAGTAAGTTGTATTGTAATCTTAGTTTGCATTTTGTATTATAACATTTAAAGTCTGTAAAAATGTCAAAGAGCAGAATGGAGTCTTTTTCTGTAAACAGTATCAAGCCTAAGAATTTTATCTGAAAGAAGATCGAGAAGATCATGCCTTAGAAGAATTATGAAGAAGCTTGGAGTTGAATAAATCTGTTTTGAGAAAAATATTCTAATCAAGATTTCTACAAGTCAGAGATTTACTGTTATAGAGAAGTCATTCGAGAACTCCAGAATGACTTATAGAGAAGTCAGGAAAGCTACTAGAGAACTCAGAGATATCGACAAGTCAAATTGAATACATGAAGATTGGAGATATTGACAAGTCAAATTTCACTAGAGAACTCAGAGATATCGACAAGTCAAATTTCACTAGAGAACTCAGAGATATCGACAAGTCAAATTTCACTAGAGAACTCAGAGATATCGACATGTCAAATTTTACTAGAGAACTCTGAGATATCGACAAGTCAAATATTACTAGAGAACTCTGAGATATCGACAAGTCAAATATCACTAGAGAACTCTGAGTTATCGACAAGTTAATTAGTCACTAGAGAACTCAGAGATATCAATAAGCCAAAAAGAAGACATGAAGATGAGAGACTTCGACAAGCTAAATTCTCTTATAGAGAATTCAAAGACCTCTACAAGTCAAAACAATTATAGAGTAATGAGAGATCTCGATAGGTCATTATACTTATTGAGATGTCAAGTTCTCTATATACCAAACTGGAGATCTCGAGGTAAAACTCAAAGTACAAAGTGCAGACCAGTTCAATATCCAAGATTAACAATCAACAAACAATCTAATCAAGTTGGATTGATAAGTCTACAAAAGCAGCTTGAAGAGTACAAGATCAAAGGCCAAGATTAACTGACAGAGTAAAGTCACAGGCGTGCAAGATTAGCAAGATACACTAAGCCAAAAATAGATAGATTTGATTATCTATAAATAGGGTTTAGTACATGTTGTTGCATGCTGTGTAATAACTAGTGTTTACTATTCTATAAAGTAAACACTGGATGCTTTGCAAGGAGTAATAATTTAGATAAGAAAAATCTTGTATTCTCTCAAGAAAGAAGCTAAGCTTTTTATCAACAAAGAGCCTAGAAATTTTGTAGCAAAATATTCTTAATTTTAATATAAAATTAATTGATTTTTGAAAGATCTGTGTCCAGTGTTCTTATTTGTTTAATTTCAGTATTAACACAATTCACTACAAAATTTAATTTACTTTGTTCACCACCTTAAATATTCAAGAAAAGCAGAAAAATACAAAAACACATTCACCCCCCCTCCGTGTGTGATTCATTATCTAACAAGTGGTATCAGAGCAAAATCCGAAAGTAAACAGATTCAAGATCTTGGAAGAATGAATACACAGAAAATCAATAGCATTAAAATCCCTACTTTTGATAAAACTAACTACACTCTTTGGAAGAAGAAAATATTGCTGTTTATCAGGATGGCCAGTCCACTATACATTCAGATTTTCAAAAATGGGCCCTTCACTCCTATGGTTAGAATTGAGGAATTTACAGATGGTGACATGGTCATCCCAACTCATTATGTTCTTAAAGATCCTTCAGAGTACACTGAGCCTTAGAAATAAAAAGTTTCCCTGGATAGTGGCTTGCAGTTGATCCTAATAGAGTCGCTTGACAATGTAATGTACAATAATATTGTCAACTATGACACTGCTAAGCAGATCTGGGAAAAGATAGAGATATTATGTGAAGGAACTGAGGAAGTTAGGTCAAATCAAAGAAGGATATTGATTTCACAGTATGAGGGTTTCATGGCTAAGCCAAAAGAAAGTATTACTGATGTGTTTGAAAGGTTTAACAAGCTGATTAATGACTTGCAGCTGCATGACAAATACTATGAAGCTGAAGAAGTGAACTTGAAGTTTCTGCTCACACTCCCTGACCATTTAGAACAGAAAATTTCAGCAATCAGAGAAGGGAGAGACTTGAGTAGGATAACTCTGGAAGTTTTATATGGAATCTTAAAAATATATAAATTGGAAATGATTCAAAGGAAATCATTAGAGGCTGGTCAAGGGCATGTTGTAGATGGTTCAAGTGCTCTAGTTGTCAATGAAAGCCAGACCTCAAATGATGAGCCAAGATCCCAGACTTCAGTTGTCTCAACAAGTGAGCAAAGAAACAATGATTCAAAGGATCAAGTCATACTGGAATTGGAAGAAGATGAATTCTACACCTTGGATGAACTTGATGAGCTAGATCAGTCAATGACCTATTTGGCAAGAAAGTTCTCTAACATTAGAGTAAAGAAGCCAAGATTCTTCAAGGGTGAAGGACAATCATTCAACAAAGACAGAAGCTGGAAAGGAAAAGGGAAGTACACATCTGATAGCAAAAATGGTTACAAAATTGGATCTGTTGACAGATCAAAAATAAGGTGCTATAACTGTGATGAGCTAGGATATTTTGCTATAGAATGCAGGAAACCCAAGAAAGCAAAGAAAGACAAAACTTATCTTGAACTAGAATCAAAGTATGAAGCTCTTTTGAAGAAACAACAAAAAAAAGCTTACATTGCAGAGGGAAAGAGTTGGGATGATTCTGATAATGATGAAGATGAGGAAGTTGGAAATTATGCACTTATGGCTTTGGAGCAAGGAGAGTCATCCTCATAAAAAATACAGGTACCAACTCTTACCACCATTGATTTAAATGTGAGTCAATATAAGGAAACTGATGAAAGGATGAGCACAGAAATGTTTCACATTCATACAAGTATAGTTGATGTTAATCAAGAGGTTAGCAGATTGACAAAGATAAATGAGAAGCTTGAAAATGAGAAACAAGAAACTGAATTGTTACTGGTAGAGCTTGAAGCTGTGAAACAAGAAAATGCATATCTAAAGAACAAGCTCAAGTGTGCAAATGAGATTGAAGCTGTGTTAATGAAGAAGTTAGAAAAGAATGAAGTCAAGTTGAAATCTTTCAGAAATGCATCTGAATTGGTTGGAAAATACCATGAGAAGAATAAGCCATATGCAAATATTGCTATTGGTCTTGATTATGATGCCTTGAACGATAAGAAGAAAGTTGTAGGTAAAAAAGGAAAAACAAATGAAAATGAAGATGTTCCAGCTATGCTGAAAAAGGTTGGTTCGCCTATGTTTAAAGCATGTAAAACAGACTTCAGTGAAAAGGAGTTGATCATAAAGCAAGAAATTGATGATGAAGACAAGGAGAAGAAAAATACAGAAATAGCTCAATCTTCCAAGACTGAAGAGAAGCTCATAGACAACCAAGGTTCCAAGATACCTGTCAAGGAAACAAAAACTGAAGATGCAAGAAAGAAGAAGAAAAATAGAAATGGTAAGATTGGAATAAACAAAAGTAATAATTTTGCTTATGTTGCAGATGCTCCAAGAAAGAAATGTGAGAAATATGGCTCTGTGAATCACGTAACTCACCTTCGTAAAAAGGTTGTTAGCAAGCCGGTTGAAGGAGCCTGTAAATACAATGAAGCTGATGCAAATGATCCCTACTCATTTTGTGACAAGTTTGATTGCATCCCTTGCAACTTGAAAGTGATGAAAAGTTGCCACAAGCTAAGAGTAGACCTCAAAGAAACAAAAATTGGGTCTACAACAAATAGGGAAAATACACAACAGTCAATGAATTCTATTTTATCCAAGACAACTCATTCTACCTCTGCTAAATCCGTTAACAAGAAGAAAATGCCCAAAACTGCTTGGGTTGCTAAACACACTTAAAACTTATTGTGTGCATGGCAAAATGAAGAAGGTCATATGGATCATAGACAGTGGATGCTCCAGGCATATGACAGATGATAAGGCCCTGCTATCACAATTTGAGGAGAAGGCTGACCCTTTGGTGACCTTTGGAGACAACAACAAAGGATTCACAATGGGATATGGAAAGATTATTTCTGGAAATATTGTCATTGATGATGTAGCATTGGTAGCTGGTCTTGAAGTAAATCTTCTCAGTGTCAGCCAGTTTGCAGACAAAGGTTTTAAAGTTTTATTGGACAAAGAAGAATGTATTTTCATTAGCAAAAAAACCAATGAAGTTGCTCTGAAAGGAGCAAGGAAAGGAAGCTTGTTTGTTGCAGACTTGGACTCAACAAATGAGGATGGTATTTGTTGCTTCTACACCAAGGCATCTATAGAGCAAATCAACTTATGGCATAAGAAACTCTCATATCTAAACATCAAGGCAATAAACACCTTGGTCAAGAAAGAGTTAGTAAGGGACATGCCAAAATTAGAGTTTGCTCAAATTGAAGTTTGTGAAGCTTGTCAGAAAGGAAAAATGAAAAGATCAAGTCACAAGTCAAAAATTGTGAATTCCATAAGTGCACCATTGCAACTAATTCACATGGATCTGTTTGGGCCTGTAAATGTCTTATCAATTTCAAGGAACAAATATGCACTTGTGATGGTGGATGATTTCTCAAGATACACTTGGGTAGAGTTCATGCACTCTAAAGATGAAACTCCACATATCATAATTGAGCATATAAAGGAGATAGAGAAACCGGCTGAAGATCAAAACTGTGCGAAGAGATTGAGAAGTGATAATGGAACATAATTCAGAAATACAACACTGAGTGAATTCTGCAAAAGCAAAGGCATTGTTCAAGAATTCTCTGCTGCTAGAACACCTCAACAAAATGGGGTAGTTGAGAGAAAGAACAGAACATTAGTTGAAGCTGCAAGAACAATGCTGCAAGATGTCAAGTTGCCAACTAGTTTTTGGGAAGAAGTTGTTAACACTGCATGCTATACTCAAAACATATATCTCATTAACAAGATTCATGGAAAATCACCTTACTCAATCATGTTTAAGAGAAAGCCTACTGTAAAGCATCTTCATGTGTTTGGAAGCAAGTGTTACATTTTAAAAGACAACTGTGAATATGTGGGAAAATTTGACTCAAAGGTTTTTGAAGCAATTTTTCTGGGATATTCATTGGAGAGAACTGCCTACAAGGTTTATTTAATTGATCAAAAGAAAATTATGGAGAGCACAGATGTGACCTTTGATGATGAAAAGTGTCCATGCTTGGAATGCCTTGATGAAAATGAAGCTAAAGTCCATGCATTTGAAAACCTCAACATTAACAGTGATTCTGATGAAGAAGATGAAGTCAATGCACAACAAATGATGAATGAAGAGACTATTGAACATGAAAATCATGAAAATAGAAACTCATCTCATACACCTGAATTTGATAGCACAAACTCAGGGGGAGATAGAGAAGAAGAATCTACCAGTCATACAAATAATGAAGAAAAAGATGAAGGCACCAGTTGATAAACTCACACAAAAAGTGGGATAGAAGTCACACTAGAGAAGCAATTATTGATGATCCAACTGCTGGTGTGAGAACTAGAAGTGCAACTGCTAATGAGTGCCTACATGCATGCTTTCTGTCTCAAGTAGAGCCTAAGAAAAATGAAGAAGCTCTAATGGATCCTGATTGGATATCTGCTATGCAGGAAGAGCTGAATCAGTTTGAAAGAAAAAAGTTTGAGAGTTAGTTCCCGCACCAAAGAACAGAAGTGTAATTGGAACAAAATAGGTGTTCAGGAACAAGATGGATGAAAATGGTATAGTTACTAGAAACAAGGCAAGGTTGGTTGTAAAAGGCTACTCACAAGAAGAAGGAATTGATTATGATGAAACTTTTGCTCCAGTTGCAAGACTTGAAGTAATAAGGATTTTTCTAGCATTTGCTGCTCATTCAAACTTCAAAGTGTATCAAATGGATGTCAAAAGTGTCTTCCTAAATTATGAGTAGGAAGAAGAAGTTTATGTGCAACAGCCACCTGGATTTGAAGATCCAAAATTTCCAGATTTTGTGTACAAGCTACTCAAGGTTCTATATGGACTAAAGCTGGCACCTAGAGTTTGGTATGACACATTGTCAGTATTCTTACTTAAACATGGTTTTACTAAAGGCACTATAGATAAAACTCTCTTCTACAAGAAGCATGGTGATGATAGGATCCTAGTTCAGATTTATGTGGATGATATCATCTTTGATTCTACCAATGAAAAGTTTTGCCAAAGATTTTCCAGGCTTATGGAGAGTGAATATGAAATGAGTATGATGGGGGAATTATGTTATTTTCTTGTACTTCAAGTCAGTCAAAGGAATGATGGAATCTTCATCAGCCAAACTAAGTATGCCAAAGATTTATTGAAAAAGTTTGGTATGGTTGATTGTTCACCTGAATCTACACCAATGTCTATAACAACAAAGTTGGATGAAGATAATACATAGCTGCAGGAAGTTGTGCTCAAGTGCTTTGGATTAGAAATCAGCTAATGGATTATGGCCTAGTGTTACACAAAATTCCAATTATGTGTGACAATACTAGTGCTATATCTATAGTGGCTAATCCAATCAATCACTCTAGAACAAAGCACATTGATGTAAGATGCCATTTTATTAGAGAACATGTTGCAAATGGTACCATTGAGCTCATTTTTGTTCCAACAGAAAAACAATTAGCTGATATTTTTACTAAACCTTTGGATGAAACAACTTTCACTAGACTTGTAGGTGAAATTGGAATGCTTAATTCTTCATCCTAAGGCAAGAACTCAGCTAATATTTTGCAGCAGATTAATTTCGAGTAAATCAACATTTATTTGATTTAACTGGAAATTATTTGAAATATGAATTATAAATATTTAAAAAATCTCTGCATATTTATTTTTTAAAATTCTAAGTAAACTGCTCATTTGTTAATTTACATCCTTAATATGTAAAATCAACACAAGGCAAAATCAAAGTGATAAAAAGTATATAGAAAACTGAGTTCTCGATAAGTCTAACTAACTTATCGACAAGTCATTTTGAGACTTCTCGAGTGAGTTCTCAATAAGTCAATTTACTGACTTCTCGAGTGACTTCTCGATAAGCTTTATTATGACTTATCGATAAGTCATTGTAGAGTTCTCTATAAGTAATAACTTACAGAGTTCTCTACAAGTATAATTTCTAGACTTATAGAAAACTCAGAACTAAAATAATTTAATCCAATAAATTATTTTGGTAAAATACTTTTGGCAAAATTATTATGATTTTACTTTTATTGATTCAAGTAAAAATTGGAATCAAATTCAGTTCATTTTGGACAAACTGGGTATTTATTTGACATTTCAATAAGCTTATTTTTAGTTCTCTACAAGAATAGATAAAATGACTTATCGATATGTTTTTCACATTTCAAAATGACTTCTCGATAAGTATATTCCAAATGTCTATTTTAACTTCTCGACAAGTCATTTGCTTTTACTATAAATACCCAGACATCTCGATACATATACATACTTACACATTCGAGAACTCTAAGTGACCTAGCTTTTTTATTCGAAAACCGATTTCTCTCTCGTTTTCACTCCTTTCTCACTAATTCTTCTTACCCACTAAACTTCATACTCAAAACAATGGCAGCAAACAATATTGTACCTTTCATCCCAAAGGAGACCAACTTCCTTGCATTTTTAGATGCAAATCAAGCACCTGAAACTTTCAAATATTTTGTCAAGTTCTTATTTGACACCTACTTTGTAGGGGCTCTTACTGCTAATCTTATGCTTTACTTGGATGTGTTAGGGGATTTTTGGAACACAGCAGTAACAAGGACAATTGTGCATGAGAACCAGGCTGTATCAATTGTGATAAACTGCACAATCAAGAGCCAACAGGTGGAGATCTTTGAGGATGATGTCAATATGGCATTGGGAATACCTATTGATAAGATGGTGGAGGCTCCAACTCAGGATTAACTCTATAAATTTATAGACTTCATTAACTATTCTGAGAAGATCAATTTGTCAAGCATGAACAAGAAGCACCAGAGGAGAGAATGGTCCTTCCTGTTTGATTCAGTGATAAGGGCTTTCACTTGCAGGAAGTCAGGGTTTGACAACATATCTAGTGTTGTCCAGAAACTGGTTTACTCAATGGCTCACAACAAACAACTCAATGTAGGACACTATATACTGGAGAAATAGAGCACCGGGCTAACAATTCCATTGGAGTCAAGAGGTAAGGAAATCTTTCTTCCTAGATTTATTATGTCTGCTTTAAACCATAAAGTCAATGATATACATATGCTTGAAGGAGTAAATAGGTCATTAATTGGAAACTGTAAGCAAGTGTCCAAAATTCTACTTGGATCACTTATTACTAAGAATAAGGTTCCAGTGGGTCTTAAGTTAGCACCTTTCATGATTGAAAGATTTAAGACCTACCCTTATTCCATGCCAGACATGAGAACCAGTGCAAGCCAACCTAGTACAACAATGGTTCCTGAGCCTATGGAAGCACAAACACAGGCACACCCACAGTAACCTACCCATGTTGAACCTATTTCTTCACAACCATTAGCAGCTAGGAAACCAACCACTTCATCCTCTCAAAAGGGTGAAGTGAGGAAAAAGAAGAGAAAGGAGATAACCCTCACAGTAATAGATGAGAGTGGTGAAGATCAAACACAAACTGAGTCATCCTTGGTCAAAAAACCAAAGAAGGTTAAGAAATATGAGCTGACCACTCAAACCACCACTGTATCCTCCCAAAAGGATGCAATTATAAAAATGGGGACTAAACAGACTCTAGATACATCCTCTCAACAAGGTGTATCTATTGAAAAGAGCATTCTCCCCAATGCATCTTGTACAGAGTCTGCACAGCCAACACTTAAACAAATTCAAGTGTATGGTAGAAGAAATAAGGATGGCACACACAGTGAGAGCACATCTATTGAAGCTCCCTCACTTACTCAGGGGGAGCTGCAAACACTCACTACTGAACAACAATTCTTAATCTCTCAAATGTCTTCTTCACATACAACACTTGAATCCATTTCTCAAGTGCAAGATCATTCAAGTGACTTGGTTCAAGAAACCTTGCTCATCACTCAAACACTACAATCAGATGGTGAGAGGCTACTAGGTGGGGTAGACCTTGATGATACCATCAAAACCATGAGGGGTTCATCAGTTTTTACTGAAGACCCCATAAATGTTTCAAATGCACCTTCATGTGCAAATCAGCCTTCACAAGCTGTTAGGTTTGAGGGTAGTACTCCTGAGGGGGAGCTATCTAAATCCTCTCCAATTCAATTGGAGGTTCCTGTTCAAGGAATAACTCCTCTCAAAACCCTAGCAGAAATTGCATTAGCAGTTGATGCTAGGAGTACAATTGTCAATGACCCTGCTATGGGAGAGGCAAGTTTATCACATTCATGTGACAGTGCTTTGCAAGAAGCACAAGGGTTTGAGACAGGTGCACATGACAGTAACCCAGTCAAATCCCCTCTAATTCAATTAAAGATTCCCGCAACTAGTGTGGAACAACAACTTGTCATAACCACAGTACCTATTGTGAGTCAAACTGTGACCTCTGTCACAGGTGGTTCAGATCCTTCTCACCCACCTTCAACATCACAACCTCAACAACCACATCTTATTTCAAATTGGCTACAAGAAGCTGCACCTTTATCTAATCTGGAAGATTTCAGGGTTGATCAGCTTGCAGGACTTGTACAAATCTCTCAACAGTTTCTGACCTTAGATATGTCTAACCAGGACTATCAAACCATTATGCTCTCCTATCAAACAGATGTCCAAGAGCAACAAGACAAAATTGTTAATGAAGCTGAACAGGTTGGCAACTGTGATGCTTGGCTGAACAAGGACTACAATCTGGAAATGGAGGGTGTTCTAGCTAAGTTCAGGGAAGATTATTTGACTATTTTAGGCAGCAATGCTAAAGCACTGACTCCTGGTCAAGTTTATGATGCCATTAATGAAGTTTCCAAGGCTCAACTCAAAGCTTTCCATCTCTTTGGAAAAGCACTAGAACTCAAATTGATTGGTCATGAAGACAGGGTGAGAAAAATGGTAAATGAGAAGATGGATGAGATTATACCTTCTCAGGTCAAGATCACCTCAAAGTTTCAACACTTTGTTGACCAAATGAAAAGACCATATTTGACCACTATGAAAAAAGATGTCAAAAATCTCAGACTGTCTTTTATTGCTCTTCATGAAGTGGTCCAACAACAAATCACTAATTCCAATGATACAGAGATCAAGCTGGACCAGCTTCATCAGACCAGATATGAGCCTTCTACTTTGCTTATGAATGGAATCAAACAAGCTATAGAAGCAACTTTTGGCTCCTCAACATCTATCAGCTCTCATCAACCTGCCTCAACCTCTATAAATATTCAAATCCAAGCACTTCAAGGTCAAGTCAACACTCTGCAAACTTCAAATGACCAGCTCACAGCTCAGGTACATGCTCTCACTATACTGGTGAAGAGTCAACAGGCTGACATTCAAGCCTTGGTGGACTCCCACAAGCACCTACAAATGCAAAATTCTGTTGCTTTGGGAGCCATCATGGGTAAGCTAAACATCCCATTTCCTGCACTTCCTGAAGCTGTGAGGCCCGAAATCCCTACTCCCCTTCTCATGCCTGCCAACAAGACTAAGGGGGAGATTGAGGCTAGGCTATCAAGATCAAGATCATCTACTCAAAATGTCCAAGCTGCTGAAAAGAGCATAATTCAAGAAGTAGATATTGGTATGGAGAGGCTCATTAGGGCAGCTAAGAGACCAAGTCTGAGCAGGGAATTTGATGAATTGCTCAAGGCTCTCAGGGCTTCTCTCAATAACAATTTCTTCACCTACAAGAAAGCCTTGGACATGACAATAAACTCAATAAGGGTGATCTTGGTAACAAAAGACAACTTTTAGGAGAAGAGGATTGTGGTCAACATAAATGACTCAGGGGTAGACAGGTGTATGCAGGTGTCCCTCAACTATCTTATCTCTAGGAGAGCATCTGAGTTGGACATTCTGATAAGCAAATTCAGAATATTGATTCATGAAGACACTCTCTTGCTAACTCAATTGAAAAATGCTCAAGTGGCTGCTTTTCCTGAAGCATACCTACAACCAAGCAAGGGAGTGGCATACATCTGTCCTACCACCAAACATTTCAAACACTTTCAGATTCCCAAACAGTATGTCATGGCCAACAAAAAGCTTATCATGACTCTGAAAACTGAGTTGAAGTCCAAGAAAAACAAAACTATTGAGGATGAAGAAATGATTAAGTTGTTGAAGAGGTATCTAAGAAATCCAGAAGCTAACTTGCCTAAAACTCAAATCAATAAGGATAACTTGGATGATGATGAGCAGAAAGATGATCAAAAACCTTCTGGCTCAAATCCAAGTCAATCCTCCAAGGCAACTGATAGCAAGGATAAGAAGCAAGAAGAGAAGAAAGATGATGATAAGAAGAAAGGAAGTGAGAGGAGAAGCAAGAAGAGACAAGATGGCTCAGAACCACATCAAACCCTAAAAATCCAAACAAATCTAGCTCAACCTTCAAAACTATCAAACTCCAACATCAAACCACCTTAAACCTCTAAGCCTAAATTCCTATACAAACAAACTGCTAACACATTTCTAAAAATACCAATCACCACAGGCCAAACATCTCTCAAGAAAATCACAAACCTACCTTCTGTCAAGCCATCACACAAAACACATTTCAAGTCTGTTGGGAGAAAACCTAAGATGGCTAAGCCTACTGAAAAAATTGAAGTCACTGCAAGGGCCATCTGGAATTATTTCAAGCAGAATGATTTTCTACCTTTAAATTGGCGCATTTCAGATGAAGACTATTTTCAACAACTAGCTGAGGAAATAGTTAGAGTCTGGGTTGTTACTCTAAGGGAAGTGAGAATCTACTATGAAGATGGATACTTCACATTTCTAGGCTGTACCTTGATGGACACTCTCTCTCCCACAAAAATTAAAAGAGTGATAAGCTTATTTAAGGATAAGGATACTGCTACAAGAGCATGGAGATCTGTTTTAGCTGAATGGTTGATTGAAAGGGAGGAAAGAAGAGCAAGGAATAAAGCTGAATCTGAGGAGAGGATAAGGAAATATAATGAGGAGATTGAAATGAAATGTACATGAAAAGATTAGAAGAACTCAAGACCAAAGGAACGAGCAGAATTTCTAAAGATGGAAAATTTCTAAATATCAAAGCTGGAAAATTCACAATATTTAGGATTGATTTGTTAAATGGTTATCCAAAGGCAGATAGACTTAAACTTGTGGAAGCTCTAAGCGAGACATCAATCATAGAAGAACTTGAAATTCTTGTTTACTTAAAGGATCTCATTAGAGAAGAAACAGAAGCAAAATAGTCTTTACCTGATGCTTGTAACTATTTAAACTCTGTAAATTACCTAATGTATAAATGCAACAATTTTGTCAATTTTTATGTATTAGTCTTATTTTCCATTGAAGCTTGGGGTTAGTCTTGTTAACAAACATGAATTTGTGTTAAGCAATCTTCTCACAAATTGGGGGAGATTGTTGTGCAAGACATGTCTTTACTATAACAATACCAAGTCAAATTGACAACCCTAAGTAAGTTGTATTGTAATCTTAGTTTGCATTTTGTATTATAACATTTAAAGTCTGTAAAAATGTCAAAGAGCAGACTGAAGTCTTTTTCTATAAACAGTATCAAGCCTAAGAATTCTATCTGAAAGAAGATCAAGAAGATCATGCCTTAGAAGAATTATGAAGAAACTTGGAGTTGAATAAATCTGTTTTGAGAAAAATGTTCTAAGTCAAGATCTCTACAAGTCACATATTTAATGTTATAGAGAAGTCATTCGAGAAGTCCATAATGACTTATAGAGAAGTCATGAAAGCTACTAGAGAACTCAGAGATATCGACAAGTCAAATTGAAGACATTAAGATTGGAGATATCGACAAGTCATTTCTTCACTAGAGAACTCAGAGATATCGACAAGTCAAATTTCACTAGAGAACTCAGAGATATCGACAAGTCAAATTTCACTAGAGAACTCTGAGATATCGACAAGTCAAATATCACTAGAGAACTCTGAGTTATCGACAAGTCAATTAGTCACTAGAGAACTCAGAGATATCGATAAGTCAAAGTGAAGACATGAAGATGAGAGACCTCGACAAGCTAAATTCTCTTATAGAGAATTCAAAGGCCTCTACAAGTCAAAATAATTATAGAGTAATGAGAGATCTCGATAGATCATTATACTTATCGAGATGTTAAATTCTCTATATACCAAACTGGAGATCTCGAGGTAAACTCAAAGTATAATGTGCAGACCAGTTCAAACTCAAACTTGTATTGACAAGTCTACAAAAGCAGCTTGAAGAGTACAAGATGAAAGGCCAAGATTAACTGGAAGAGTAAAGTCACAGGTATGCAAGATTAGCAAGATACATTAAGCCAGAAATAGAAAGATTTGATTATCTATAAATAGGGTTTAGTACATGTTGTTGCATGCTGTGTAATAACCAGTGTTTACTATTCTATAAAGTAAACACTGGATGCTTTGCAAGGAGTAACAATTTAGATAAGACAAATCTTGTATTCACTTAAGGAAGAAGCTAAGCTCTTTATCAACAAAGAGCCTAGAAATTTTGTAGCAAAACATACTTAATTTTAATATAAAATTAAGTGAGTTTTGAAAGATCTGTGTCCACTGTTCTTGTTTAATTTCAGTATTAACACAGTTCACTACAAGATTTAATTTACTTTGTTCACCACCTTAAATATTCAAGAAAAGTAGAAAAATACAAAAATACATTCACCCCCGTGTGTGATTCATTATCTAACAATGTTGATTTAATATAATAATTTTTTTACTAGAATGTTGGAAACCTACTTTAGCAAATGATTCAACTTCGATAACATTAGTATTACACATTGATGTGAAATTTTATTATTATTATTATTATTATTATTATTATTATTATTATTATTATTATTATTATTGTTATTGTTATTGTTATTAATATTATTGATAATTTTTATAATTTTTGAAGCAAATGCTAGTCTACTCTATGCGGAATTCAGTATTTACAATTAATACTGTCATTTTTAAATAAGAAATGGAATTAAATATATGTGAGTTACATATATTTGTTTAGTGACTAATGAAGAAGGAGTTACAAATAAAAGTATTAATTATAGTGATTGTAAAATTGATTAATAATTCTAGGCAGTAACATATTCTGGGGGGAGACATGGAAGGTTAAACCTATATATAGAGGATTATTTCCTACAAGAAAAAGTATCCAAACATAACTTGTTCACTCTATTTCTGGAACCCATAAAACATATTTTTCTAAAACTATATTGCATGTCTAAACTACACTTGTATCAGATCGATGTTAAGTATGTCCATACTTAAAATAATCGTAAAACTAATTAAGAAATATTGTTTTTTTACAAATTAAATATGTCAAGTCAAATAAATCCATTGCACAATATGAGATACATCAAACTTCCTACTCTTAATATGATAGATTTAAGAGTTCATATTCCACATTACTCATTTTTAATATTTTTTTAGTTTTGCGATATAGATCCGTTATGTAAATCTTACATCTTTGCATGATTATTAAATATAGTTATTAGATTTAAAATGAGATAGACATTTTTTTTCATTAACTGGCATTTTTGGAATATTAAAAGGTACTAGCAACTTCGGTTGTAGTCGAGAAAAAAAATTATAATCTTTTTGCAGTTTCAAAATTGTCACTAAAAGAGATGATATTATTTTGGCATGTACTCCCATTGTCCCATTCATTTCTATACACTTTCCTTTTTTGGACGTCCCATTCAATTGTATACATTTCAAATTTACCAAAAATAGTAAAAATTTAATAATATAAAAATCAACTACATCCACTACTTACTCAAACTACACTCACTTTATCCATTAGATATTGATTGGTCCAACCACTTTACCCAACTTTATATTTTCTTCTCACTAAATTATACTTTTTCTTTCTCTCTCATCCCACTATCTTACCAAAATTATCAAAAATAACATTATTTTACTACTATGTCTTATCCTCCGTGCCCAAACCATTTGTATACAAATGGCTGGGACGGAGGGAGTATGAAATAAAATATTTGTGATTATATATGGTTTTATTATTTGCTGGATTTTTTCATTGAATGAAATTTTTTCTGAGTAAATATCCAGAAAACTTGAAAGAAATAAGATAAGTATCGGCGACAAATTGTTTTGAGATTGTCCATTTAGACAATAGTGAGCAAATTGATGAAGCAAAAAAAGAATTTTGTTAAAAAATGAGATATTAATGGTTTTGAGATAATATATAAATATCATTGAAAAAATGACTATATTTTATGGACTCCGTGAAAGTGGGAGTCACGCTAATTATTTAAATATGACGAATATTGAATGCATGTGATTTGAATTTTTTTGTTAAAATAGACGATATTATACTAGAGAAAATTTCTAGTGGAGCTCTGAATAAAGGAAATGAGTGTAAATGTTAATTTATTTGTTAGCATGATCGTATAAAATATTGGTTATTCGATGGTAGATATTGATTAGTGGTGATTTATTCGATGTATCACGTCATATGTAAAGAGTGATTAGATACAATTGACATTCGTTGAAATATTTTTACAAATGATATGTAAAGAAAAGAATAATCAGATTAAAATTTGTGGAAAATTTGGATAAAGTTGGCAACGGTACAAAATACATAAACTAAGTCGTACAGTTCGCTTTTTTGAATGCTCCAAGATAAATAAAAAATATACAAACTAACATATTGCTTTTTTCCTTCAAAATATATACAAAAAGATTCGACCAAAAAATTGGACACAATTGAATTGGAGAACTATCCAAATGCACAAACTGAAGTAAACTCCTTAAAAGCTGGCATGACGCTCCAGCGCCTCCTCCTTGTTGATCCTCAATCCCGACATATAAATTTCATCCTTCACCACCTCCGAACACAGCCCGCGGATCCACCTCTCCTGATACCCCTCTTGCACACGTGCAATATATGCGATCGTACATTCTTATATGAGTTGCAACACTCGTACTTGACGACTTAAACTTCCGCGCGGGTGGAGTATGTAATGATTGTCACTTTCTTCTCCTCCGACGGAGGTGACATCACCATAACCTCACCTTTTTGATCTTCCGGTAATCCAAATTTTCAAGTCAGACTCGCCGGTCCATTTTCTTCTCATTATACACGGGCTCCGCCATTGCTACTATAACAAATTATATATGCACACAACCAAACATGAAATAAGCATAAAAATCAATCTAATTATAATTCAAATATGTCGAAACACAAATATATATAAGTGTATTGACCTATATAAAATCTAAAATCGAACATATATGAATTAAACTATAGTAATGTAAATAACATTAACACACAATTAAATGACAAATAGTGTGCATGATAGATTTCAGGATGTTGGATAGGGTGGTCTCATCCTCATTTCTCCTTTAGGTTGCCCTTGAAAGGATATATATTTCAAAATATATTAAAAGTGTTTTTCAGAATATATTAAGCATTTCGCAAAATGAAATTTTTTCACAATGACTTGAACAATAAACAAACACAGTTATGCATTCATGGCGAAATAACATCTAATCATATTTGTAAATTTATGAACAAAAATATTCATCGCTCTAATCAACAAATCACTAAATTCTTAATATTTTATTGAAATGTGCACAACCTTTATTAATGTAAATCTAAAACTAAAAGTGTCCAACATTGATAACTAATATTTTACGCCCAATAATAAATTTCTAAAAACAACTGTAAACCCATGATCATCACTATTCTAGTAAACAGGTTTTGAGGCCCAATTCATTACTAGGCTACTGTCACTATATTACAAAAAAGGTTCGAGGCCCAATTTATTATAAGTTTGTTAATGAAAAGAAATTTAATATAAATATTTGTACGTAGAATGTAGTCCACATACATGCTCTTATATATACAAACATACATATTTATAAAAATTAATTCATAGTACAAAATATCGTTAAAATTTATTTACAAATCATTGTAACCTTAAAATCATTGTGAATATAAACTTTTAGTCCCAATTAAAATCACCGTCTTTGTCATTAATATATTTAATTCATTATATTCATAAAAAAATCAATAAGCCCGGAAAATTTTGTTGAAATATGCACACGTTGAGCCCTTTATAAAAGTATATCTAGAACTAGAAGTGTTTTATATTGATAAGAATATTTGCTCCAAACAGAAATTATTTAAAACAACCACAAATAATCATCACTCTACTAGTAAAAAGGTTTGGAAGCCCGATTCATTAGTAGGCTGTCGACATTTTATTATCGAAAAGGCTTTGAGGCCCAATTGAATAATAGGTTGGTAATAAAAGGATACTTATTATAAAATATTTGTATCTAGAATATCTGCACTTATATATACGCACACACATATGCACATAATTGTTGTCCTCGCCTCTTCCTATAATAGGTTTTCCCTTTTCTTTATCGGCCACAATCTCATCGTTT
The DNA here is from genome assembly GCF_009905375.1 of Apium graveolens. Taxonomy (NCBI): domain Eukaryota; kingdom Viridiplantae; phylum Streptophyta; class Magnoliopsida; order Apiales; family Apiaceae; genus Apium; species Apium graveolens. The sequence continues at coordinate 279,416,886 of NC_133655.1, forward strand.
AATTTAAAACCTAGTTGAAATCGAATTGATTCTAGTTTATTTATGTCTAGCGAGAACAAATCTTTCGTATTATTCTTGATTTAATATAATACCATACAAATTCAGATATTAAACTTAGATCTGCTTACAGTTTTGATATGTTATCAATTCGGTTTTTGCTAAGAGGCTCTTATATCATCATTAATTCGTACCCAAAAATATTAATTGTTGGGTTGTTGTAAACAATGAAGAAATTGCTCCATGAAGATCGAAGTGAATGAAGAAATAATTCATCGGGTAAGATTTTTATAACTTTATTCAGTTAATGTATCCCCACTATTTATTATGTTAATTGATTCATTTTTATAGAAGACAAAATTACATAATATCTGATGAGTGCTTGATCGGTTTCGATCTGAATGAATTATAACGATCCTGATTTCTGGAATTTAAGTTTACAATTTAAACTTGAAATAATTGTGATTGATATTTTAAACATTACCGATCTAAAACCCAATTCAAAATCTTAACCCGACCCAGATTTAAAAATTGGAGACTCAAAAAATCATTTTAACCGCCCGCAGGGGTTGGCTCAGTTGGTTAAGGAGGGGATAATTATCCTCTTGGTCACAGGTTCAAATCCCACGGGAGGAGAATTTATGATTGTACCTCCTGAACCAGAGCCTGTCGCTTAAGTGCGGTTTATCTTGGTTCATGTGGTTTGCGGTCTATTACGTGAGCCCGTGGGGTTTACCCGGTGCGCACCCGAATGATAGCGGCTGCGGGTTCCCTACGATAAAAAAATCATGTTAACCTAAATTATGTACTAATATATCTTATATTATCTATAATCATATGTTAGGTATTCATGATTTAGAGCCGTGTAAATAAAATTCAATTCATCATAAAAAATAATAGTTTGGTAACATAACTTAATTTTTCTATATTATGTATCTATACTACACCACACTATAATAACTGAAATAGGGTATAATTTGGTTCACCTCTCATTTTAGTTTGTTTGGTTATTTTTTCAAATCAATTATTATTGGAATCGTTGGATCCAAATATTAAAAGAATACATTATCCAAGTTCCACATCTACGAAACAACATAGTTTATTTCATTATATTTTCTACCCCTTCCCCCCTCCATAGGGTCATTTTTCGTTCCATTTTCTTACATTATTTAGGTTTTCTCTAAAGCCTTCAAAGCTTATAAGTTGTTAAGTACAATGTAAACTGAAAATTATATTTTTGTTATAATAAACTAGAATCCTAATGTAGAAAGTCAAGGTGCTACATAAAAGACTCCTTTCATTAATTATTATCTCTAGATGTATGGCAGGGAAGAATAAAAATATTAGTTACCAAAATTAGTAAATACGTGTGAATTAATAAATTTCTTTAGGCTAAGTATGTGTGTAGATCATGCTCAATTCCTAAAAAATTAGCAAGCTAGTTGGGTTTGGGACATAATTTTTACTATTGTGAATGCAGCAAACACGTGTTTCCACGTGTGGAGACGTGTTGACAGTTGTACAATAAAGGACCTACTTTTACGGAAATGTAAAACAAGGTAACCAACCACCAACTATGGTCGAAGATGAGGGTTAAACATGACCAAATGTTATAACCGACCAGGTTAAAACCGACCATAGTAGGTGGTCGGTTTTAAGCTTCATAACTGGCCATTTTTTGGCATAACCGACCATTTTTATGGTCGGTTATCCCCTTTTTCCTGTACTGATTGGATCTCAACGACTGTTAGGTCATTGAATATTGTCCTCCTTGAGTAAAGAAAGCAACAGAATGTGCAAGGGTATTTTTATTCTGTTTGTTTTATAAGGTATTTTTATTTGTTCTGTATTTTTATGGTTACTAAATATCTAGAACTTGTATATGCGTAGATATTTCGATTCCGTACAATAAATGTAGAGTGATTTTTTAGTGAAGAACAAGCTTGAACTCCAACTCAAGGTACTCTTAACATATTGAGAAATAACAAATTTTTGGCTCATGAACACATCAATTACATGGTATTATACGATGAAAGCATATTCTATTGGAGAAGGCATGTTAATACAATCACTTGTTTGTAAATTATAGCTGCACAACCAACTTGTTGCTGGTGGTGGATCAATTCGTAGGCAGTGAAGTACTGGAATAGCGACCTGACGTCTCAAAGAGTTATCCAACGTTACGTTTATTAAATTTTATTGAATTTCCTTGATCTGCTTATGGAGTTTTGAGCCATATTTATCATGAGAAACTTGTGTGGTGAAACCCATAGCCAGACCGAGAGCTGCTTTGAGCCTGCTTATGAATTGTAAAAAATGTCAGAGAACTTTGCAATAATATTAGTTACCAAAATTAGTAAATAAGTGTGAATTAATAAATTTATTTAGGCTGAATATGTGTTCATGCTCATTTCTAAAAAATTGGCAAGCTTGTTGGGTTTGGGACATAATTTATTTGTTTAAATCATGTAAAAGTCAACTTTATGTGTAGGGACATTTTGCACAGACAATGAAATCAGTTTAAAGCGATGATGCGTCATCAACCAACAATTCCTAATTCTTAAATAAAAAACATTAATGATCGTCTAGTTCAAAAGAACCAAGAGTTGTTTCTTATTCTTTTATGCTAAACTATTTTTTACCTAGTTCACCATACCCCCAACCTCTTATATGTTGATTTTATCTTTCTCTCTCCCTGTATGTTTAGGAATTTCATTTTGCCAAAACATGGTTTACTGCAGTACAATCTTATCCTCAAACTATGAGTGTCTACGAGGAAGAACTATTTACCACACAAAACTTCTCATAGTTAAGGTACCATCCTTAAAGAATTTTAAATTAAAGGAAAGTAAATGTAATATCCCATATTTTCACAAATTATTATTATTATTATTATTTGAATAATTTTATGTGATTGTTTCAATTTGGAGGGAAAAAAATTATAAATATTCTATTCATGTTTCATGGGTTCGTATCTTTAAATGGTTAATGTGCTAATTTATGGTTTGTCTTGATCTTAGTCGGTGTTGTGAAAGTATTTTGATTACTTTTACTATATTCAAAACTTTAATTTAAAAGCCGATCATTTTATCGATATCGGTAAATTGAGTTTGCTTTACAATGTTGGGATCAAGTAGATATTTTATCCACGTCAAAATTATATTTGGTATTTGATCCGGGCTCATTCGGGTAGTGGGTGAATTGTGGAAATATTTAAAAATAGTTTTTAACAACTATTTTGTTATGTGTTAATTGAATTATTATGTATTTATTATTACTTAAAATGTTGCTTGCCATATTTTTTGGACTAAAATGCAATTATATGAAATTATACACGATCTGGACGTGTGTTTATTAGAGTTTATTACGTGGTACATGTTCTGTCTCGTTCTGTGTGCATTTGCATACGTTATATTTATTTTCAGGATTTATTATTAATTTAGAAAATATTTCAGTTTATCAAAAATTATTGGACCGGGCCCCAACTAGGATATCAAAGCCCACAAAAATTGCATTTTTATTTTTATAAAATTAAAGATCATTCGAATGTTCCGTGTTTTCGTTTTTTTGAATTATTCGTAATTTTTAGGGAATTTTGACATAAATATTGTATTTATTTGAAAATATTATTTTTAAAATTTTTCACTATAATTATTATTTTTGGGTCTAATTATTTTAATTAAGGGATAAAAACACCATTAATTAATTTTTAGGGTATAGATTTTTTGTAAGTATAAATAGCTAACACACATTTCTATGATTTTAGTCACCAAGAAAGTAAAGATTTGTATTTTTTACATGTTCTTTCTAATTAAATTCAAATAAAAAAGATAAAAATATCACTTATCTTTTCTAGTAATTTATTTAAATTTAACCTTAGGTTTTCGCATGTGATTATAAGTTAATATAAAATAGTATTAGAATAAAACTTACACAATTCTTTTTAATTAAAACTAAATTTATTGGGATGGTTAGGAATCACATTACATCACATTTATCTGTATTTAATTTCAATTATTAAAAACTCTAAAAACTACGTAATCATCATCTTAGACGTGCCTATATCTTAGGCGTCCATGGCTCTCTCTTTTCCTCTTCATTTTAACCCCTTCCCAGCTCTCTTCTTTTCCTCTTCATTTTAACCCCTTCCCCGTTATCAGAGTTGGTCAGTAGTACTATTGTGATGCATTAATAGTACTATTGATTGAGTTATTTCTCATAATTTCATTGAAATAAGTCTAATTATATCTAGAAATGATGAGAAACCAAGATATAGTTAATTCAGAAGATGAATACACAAACACACCTGATGTGCCCCAAAATAAGTCTGAGAATACAAATAATGTACCAGATACAGATAATCAAATAAACGGTAATGGTAAAGTTGTGAACTATGATTCACATGGTAGTATCTCGGTGAAGGGAAGAAGGAAATATATGGAGGATGCTTTGACAGTAGACTTGGGGTTTTTAATGTGGGAATCAAATAATTATGACTATTTTGGTGTGTATGATGGTCATGGTGGCTCAGAAGTAGCTCGGGCTTGTCGTGACCACTTACACCTGTTGGTTAAAAATGAGGTTGAAAAACAGGCAAGGAAAATTATAGACTGGGAGAAGGTAATGGTCACAAGTTTTCTTAGGATGGATGAACATGTGCTTGCTGAAGGAGTTGAGGGTTCAACAGGATCAACTGCGATTGTTGTTGTGGTTGGGGAGGAGGTTCTGGTGGTTGCTAATTGCGGAGATTCCAGAGGTGTTTTTTCACGTTCATCCACTGTTGTGCCATTGTCTTTTGATCATAAGGTATGTTAGTAAATTTAGAGTCCAAGGCTAGTAAATAATTATCTTCATACCAGAGACAGAGAGTGAGTACCATAAATACTATGTAAACATAACATGGTGTGTTCATAAATTTTTTCTAAAGAAAAATTTTCTTTAACAAGATTTTATACTTCATAAACATATGTGGATGCAGTTACATATATTTGTAGAGAATAAGGTTCGTGTTTGTAAATTTGTGTTTTGAACACCTCCTGTAGACATTGTTGCATTGCATCCTTGGAGTGCACGGTTTATCCCAATGTGATCATATGCACATAGACATTTTTATCTGACCAGTTCGTAAGAATTTTAGCCATCATCAACTGAGCAACCTATTATATTATAATATTGAATTTACATTTTGAGTTACATTTATTTTAAATTTTCTTTTTGTTGAATTGCCTGATTCAATCTTTTAAATTATGATTAGCCTGATCGACCGGATGAGTTGAAGAGGATCGAAGTCTCTGGTGGAGTGGTTGTCAACTTGAACGGGAAAAGAGTTCAAGGAGTTCTTTCAACTTCAAGATCTATTGGTACTTAAGTGATAATTCTATGATTTCAAATAAAATGATATATAAAAGAGTCATCTTTCATAAGAACATAGGATAGAATAAGTTAAAATTTAACCGATTAGTCATTTTTATTGAATCAACAGATTATCAAAGGTAATTAAAATTTGTGATGGTTACCTAAATATCCCGACTTAATTAATTAGTTAAGGAATACAGCATTACTTATAAGCGTATTTATGAAATTGCATTACATTGTTGTTATTAAAAAATATATGTTTAAATCATATTGAATCCTGATTTAGGGGACGAGCACTTGAAACCATATGTAGTAGCTCAAGCAGAAGTTACAGTGAAAGCGAGAAGCGACCTTGATGAGTTCATAATAGTAGCTAGTGATGGTTTATGGGACGTAATGTCAAATGAAGATGCATGCAAAGTTGTTAGATTTTGTTTGCAGCGACAATCACAGGAAGGATCAAAGAAGAAGTCTAGTGTAACCCCCGGCAATGAGAATGAGCCTAAGAGTCGGGCTGCTGTAGCTGCACTAAATCTTAAAAGGATAGCAATGAAGCGAGGCAGCCAAGATAACATAAGTGTTATCGTCATCGATCTGCAGAAACTCCACAAAACTTCTGCCTAGAAGAGTTTTGAGGGAGCTCTTTCGTTGATGTCAGTCTTTGAGTCAAGACTATTCTAAGTCCACTCGAAATTCGTCTAAATTTAAATTACTGTGTACCTTGTGTGAACTATGTGTGCTTATGAATTTCCATGTCAGTCTGCAACTCTTATGTCCTGTTTTCGAATTATTACCCCACTGTTGTAATATAAATCTATCTATGTTTTTCAACTTTTAATCCGTGTTGTGATGTAAAATATCTATGTTTTGATTATTTTTTCGTAGTGATTTATGACTAGTATATATGTTTTATTGACCGTAAAATCAATATTTGGTCAAGAAGCTGACTTGCTTTTCTTGCTTGAAGTCTTGAATATTTTGACTAATAAAAAACATGGGAATGGTCATCGTCAACCGATTGTTAGCACTACTATATCATATTGAAGAATTTTTTTGCACTTTTAGTGATATAATAGATGTCGCAACAATCACTTGCCTCTGTCTAACGTCCACGGAACATTACATGTGCTAATAACAATTCCGAAAAATGGATAATTTTGCTGAATTAATGGTATGTTTGAGATATAGTCCATACTATGCTTTCCGTTATCATTAGTCTCTATCAGATTGTTTTAGTACTTGTGTGAGTTGATCATTAGATGGACAAGAATATTTAACTCTTATTTATATACACCAGTAGATTCTCAACATCGTATAAAGCCAAAACTTTCTGTACGTATGTCTAACTTCACAGCAGATTAGTAGAGAAAATATCTATATCTATATTTTAAATTATCATTGATAGTATACATAGAAAAAACTGATGCACAGATAGTACATATATATACAACTTCGAAGTAAGAATTAAGATAGCTCCACTGCCTAGTTCAGAATTCAGATAGGTAAAACAATGCACAGGTAGCCGTAGTACTGAAGATAATAGTAATTCTAAGTAATTCAAAATTTATATCAAAATAGTTATCAAAATAATTATAAAATGATGTGACGTGATAAGTGTCGAAATTTATCACGTGCTTTCATTTCGGTGGACAATTATATAGAGAGCATACAAAACTCATACGGCGGTATCACACAAATCCACATTGGCAGTATCTGGAATCTCGGTTGGAGTCGCGTGAGTAAGAGTGGTGCCCCAGAGTACACAGACCTAGTGTTTATCTATTCTTCCAGATGAATAAGTGAAAACTAATGGTAAATTATTCAACCAACCTGTACCCCAACTATTCTCCTCCTTCAAGAATAACAATTTTTATACAAACTTAATTGGCAGAGAAGAGGAACCAGTACTGTATAGATTCCTGCATGGTTCATGTATTTTTGTTGTGGATAATGTTAGAGAGCACAAAAATAGTTTACTAAAAATTTCCTTAAGGACATGATAAATAATGTGATACAATAATGCATTTTGATTGGAATATTAATTAATTTTTTTTACTACTAATTATAATAGTGTTAGAATAATATAAGAACCTTCTATGATGGTTTTAGAGTAAATGATTCCTTGACATGGTATCCAAATTCAGACCGGCAGAGGACTTTGGCAAATTTATGTTCCAAAGAGGGGGAGTGTTAGAATAATATAAGATCATGGAAAGTGCCATTCTCTAACACCTTGATCATTGACATATGGTATATGTAATGTTTGAAAAAATACTGTTTGGTTTTCCAGCCACAACTTTTTTTTTTATCAATACACATAGATTAGATTACTCAGACTAGTGATGTTAAAGTCATAAAGATTCTCATCTTTATTTTGTCTCTTTACTTTGTGATTCGATTTGTCTATCTACTCAAAGGAATAAGAGCATTTCAAGAGATTCTTAGCTCACTCTTTAAAAATAATATAAAAAATTAGCTTCTAGCAAGATAATGTAGGTTCATCTCCATTTTTAGACTCACTCTTTATATATTATTTTATAATTAAAAGTATATTGAAGTTATAAAAGGACAAAAGAAGAGAGAGAAAGAAAGTGGAGAAATTATTTTAATATAAAATATAAGTTAAGAGTCAGTTAGATTCTTTTAGAATAGAATTGAGGAGATACAAGAGGCTCTAAAAATCTCTTGGAGCTCAAATTTTAGCATCACTAACTATTTTTAAATTTAAGACTCCTTTTGGATTGGGGATTGGGGGTTGGGGAGGGATGGGTTGGGTTGAGAGGGGTTCAAATATAACAATCCTTGTTTGGGAAAAAAATGAAACGGAAGGTTGGTGTTTGAGAGGGTTGGCAGAGGGTTATGGGGTAATCGAAAACATGGAGACTTCCGATTTGGGGGAATTTTTTTGGCCGAAGTTGTCTGCTATTTTCTCATTTTAACATTTTTTTGCTAGGATTTTTACTTTCTTTAACATATATTGATGCAGGATCTTTATTTATTCGTTTAAAATTATTTTGGTACATAGATAACATACTTAGAAATATAATTTATTTTAATTGTAATTAAATATATTACATATATTAATCATACTTGCTTAATTAATTAATCATACTTGCTTATTTTCATGTAAACGTATTTTGGCAATTGTACCTGAAAAATAAGATTTTTTTTTCATGTTTGGTAGCAGTACTCAACCAAAAAAAATTATTTTTCACACTTAAAGTAATTTTTTCACACTTAAAGGTACACTGCTAAAGCAAATTTCCTTTAACCATTCTGGTAGTTAAATTGACTAGCATATTTGTCTAGCATTTTCAGGGGCGGACCGAGGATTTAATCTCTACCAGGGCTAAAATAAATTTTTTTAACGCAAAATAATTTAAAAATACAAAATAAACATGAGCTGAATCATAATATTAACAACAGTAGTTTACAACAAAAAGACTAACTCTGTTCCAAGGCAAGCTCAACCATTATTAAACTAAATTAACCTAATATCATCAAATAAGATTTAACTAAATGCCAGAATTAGAACCTCCAAATCGCAAATCATAACATACATCATAGATTTTTTTTCAAATTATCTATTACATTATTTCGATAAAAATTTAAATTATAACCATCCCACATATTAAAAATAAGAATTGACATAAATAAGAAACAAAATTGCAATTTTTATTACTAAATCAATATCGAAACCCTGGATATAAAATTGGAAAATTAGAAATCCTAATTAAATTGCAAATATAATTTTGTTTAATTAGATTCTATCCTAAAGAACCAGTTTGATGATTTTGAACAAATTTATATTGGGTTCATCTATACAAATTTATGGGCCGAGCCCTAAATAATCATTTGGATCTCATTTATAAATAGACAACATAATTACAGAGCTGATTATTTCTTTTTCCTAGGTGGGCTGGATTTTATTGAGGGCTTATATACTTAAGGGTCCGCTGGACTTTGACCTGGGCTGGAGCCCACCCCCCTTCAACGGTCCGCCTCTGAGCATCTTGAAACTATATATTTTTTCGGTCTTAGTATATTCAAAATTTGGGTGTGGAACAAAAATTAATATTTTATCAAGAAAAAAATTTAATAGCTATAGAGTGACTTTTGGAGTATAAATTCTCTATTTAAGCTCTTAAGTCAAAATATAAAGAAAAAGAATGAAAATGTAATTCAAACTGAATTTTTAGTGATTTCTTAAAACGCGAAGAGCCCCTCTTTCTTTTTTATTTTTAAAAGTCACAACTCACTCTTAATTTATATTTTATAATAAAATAATCTCTTCATTTCCTTTTTCTCTCCCAATTTTTTTATTCTTTTAGAACTTTAATGTACTTACAATTATAAAATAATAAATAAAGGGTTGATTTAAGAATTACTGTTGGGATGCACATATTTTATCTTTTTAATAACTAATTATTTATAATATTTATAAATAGTGGGTTAAGACTTAAAAAGCTGTTAGACTTGCTCTTGAAATAAATGAGAGAATAGATTTTTAAAATAAAAAAATTACTAGAAATTTATTGGAGTTAACTTTTTTAACATACTCTTTATATTTTGGCTTAAGCCGGTTAAACCTGTTGAAAAAGGAGGTGCAACTTACTCATCTGTCGCTATTATCACTCAAACTCAAACTCCAATCGGCCAAAATAACCATGAGCGGCTACGATATTATAAGTTTCTTGAATAATGGATAAAGAGATCCATTGAACTTGCTCTTACTATAACCTGGTTAGGGTGGCATTAGTTGCAAAGCTTTCGGTGTATGTACAGACACACACTCAATGTCACACTTCTCAACCCAATTAACGCTAGTTTTTTAGTTGCAGTCTTGTCATTAGTGTTGACATAACTAAAGCGCGAGAAATGACCAAAATGATATAATTTGGAGATAAAATTTCAAAATGACATAATTTGAATAAATGATACTCCCTCTATCCATCCCATTTGTTTACACTTTTCTTTTTGAAATGTCCCTTCCAATTATATACATTTCAAAATTTTCCAAAAATAGTAAAATTTTTATAATTTTTAAAATAATTATATCCACTACTTCTCTCCACTATACCCACTTTATACATATAATATTAATCGGTCACACTACTTTACTCACTTTTTTAACTTTCCTCCACTACTTTATCATTTTTCTTAAATTCCGTGTCCAACCCAAATGTAAACATTTGGGAGGGACGGAGGGAGTACAAAATAGCACGTTTTTCCTTCGTCCCTCCCAATTATTATCATTTTTCTAAGTGAGTGTTCGACACGTATTTTAAGATGAATAAAAAGTTTAGTTCTATAACTTTTTCTTAAAAAAAATTCTTTTTTTTCCGAATACAAGTTTAAACTTTCTATTTTTATTCAGAAAAAGAATTTTAAAAATAAATAAATTATAGAACTATATTTTATATTCATCTTAAAATTCGTGTTGGACACTCTCTGAGAAACGATAAGAATTGACGGGGATCTAGAAAGTACATAAAGTAGCATTTTGAAAACAAATCAAAATAAGCCGTTTTGGCTGCACGATATATTGTATTTTTTTAATGCACAAATTGTAGCGTTTTGCGTTTTGTGTTTAGTTTTATTTTATTTATTTTTATTTTGAGCTTTTTATTGTATGTTATTTTGGGACCAGAAACATCATTTTATGTTACGTTTTTTACAATCATTTTTAAATTTAAAGGTGTACCTTAATTTGATAATTTTTAATTTTTCAGGGTTTAATAATTCCTTTTGAGTTATAAAAAATATTAAAAAATTGAATAAAAGATACGATTAATTTAACAATTTATAACATTTTAGGGTTCACCAACCCCAATTTAGATTTGAAATATTAAATTGATTTAAGGGTTAGAGCCGAGTCTAAACCCAAATTTAATCTACGGTTTAGGGCCCTAATAATCAAACTCTAATTTAAATTTTAGACCCAAATTTAACAGTTTAAGTGTTAAAAATTCTCCATTTAAAATTTTAATTTTTGTAAATGTCTAAAAGACAACAAAAAGTAGCCTTTCCCCGTAAACATCATTTTATATAGCGTTTGAGTCTCACAATAAGTACAATATTTTGGACTTTTCTTCCCCAACTAATAGCCTTTTACGCGCCTTGTAGTGTTATTTTGATCCATTTTTACAACACAATATTTTGGATCTTTTTTCCCCAACTAGTGATATATATGGCTTTCGAGTAAATCCACATAAAATAAGAAGAGTACGTTACAAAATGGTGGTTGAACTTTATCCCGTTTTACATTTTAGTGATCGAAATTTAAATTTTATAATTTATATACGCAATATTTGGCCAACATATTGCAATTTCAACTCCAGCCATGTAACTGTAAAATTGGATATTTTAAACTCCAGTCATGTAACTGTAAAATTGGATATTTCAAACTCCAGCCATGAAACTATAAAATTGGATAAAATTTATTAACCAATTTTTAATTTACTTTCGTAAGATTAATGATGTGCAAAATTGTTTAAAATTCAGTCACCAATTTGTAGTTTACTCTAATAAGAATAATGATGATGCCTAGGGGTGATCATCAAATCGCAAAAAATAGCCCACACTGTACTACGAAAAATGGTTTTTAATTCTCACGGTACGGTCACGGTTTGAATTTTTGATTAACCGCGCGGTAAGGTACATGTTGCGGTTTGATAGCAGAATAGTGTGGTTCAAATCACACTCCAACGCAAGTTTATTTATTATATATTATATAAAATTATATAAGTACATATATAATAATTCGACCTTTAAATTAAAAATATTTTTATTAATGTTTGTTGTGCAAGACATGCATGTACTATAACAAGACTAAGTCAAATTGACAACCCTAAGTAAGTTGTATTGTAATCTTAGTTTGCATTTTGTATTATAACATTTAAAGTCTGTAAAAATGTCAAAGAGCAGAATGGAGTCTTTTTCTGTAAACAGTATCAAGCCTAAGAATTTTATCTGAAAGAAGATCGAGAAGATCATGCCTTAGAAGAATTATGAAGAAGCTTGGAGTTGAATAAATCTGTTTTGAGAAAAATATTCTAATCAAGATTTCTACAAGTCAGAGATTTACTGTTATAGAGAAGTCATTCGAGAACTCTAGAATGACTTATAGAGAAGTCAGGAAAGCTACTAGAGAACTCAGAGATATCGACAAGTCAAATTGAATACATGAAGATTGGAGATATTGACAAGTCAAATTTCACTAGAGAACTCAGAGATATCGACAAGTCAAATTTCACTAGAGAACTCAGAGATATCGACAAGTCAAATTTCACTAGAGAACTCAGAGATATCGACATGTCAAATTTTACTAGAGAACTCTGAGATATCGACAAGTCAAATATTACTAGAGAACTCTGAGATATCGACAAGTCAAATATCACTAGAGAACTCTGAGTTATCGACAAGTTAATTAGTCACTAGAGAACTCAGAGATATCAATAAGCCAAAAAGAAGACATGAAGATGAGAGACTTCGACAAGCTAAATTCTCTTATAGAGAATTCAAAGACCTCTACAAGTCAAAACAATTATAGAGTAATGAGAGATCTCGATAGGTCATTATACTTATTGAGATGTCAAGTTCTCTATATACCAAACTGGAGATCTCGAGGTAAAACTCAAAGTACAAAGTGCAGACCAGTTCAATATCCAAGATTAACAATCAACAAACAATCTAATCAAGTTGGATTGATAAGTCTACAAAAGCAGCTTGAAGAGTACAAGATCAAAGGCCAAGATTAACTGACAGAGTAAAGTCACAGGCGTGCAAGATTAGCAAGATACACTAAGCCAAAAATAGATAGATTTGATTATCTATAAATAGGGTTTAGTACATGTTGTTGCATGCTGTGTAATAACTAGTGTTTACTATTCTATAAAGTAAACACTGGATGCTTTGCAAGGAGTAATAATTTAGATAAGAAAAATCTTGTATTCTCTCAAGAAAGAAGCTAAGCTTTTTATCAACAAAGAGCCTAGAAATTTTATAGCAAAATATTCTTAATTTTAATATAAAATTAATTGATTTTTGAAAGATCTGTGTCCAGTGTTCTTATTTGTTTAATTTCAGTATTAACACAATTCACTACAAAATTTAATTTACTTTGTTCACCACCTTAAATATTCAAGAAAAGCAGAAAAATACAAAAACACATTCACCCCCCCTCCGTGTGTGATTCATTATCTAACAAGTGGTATCAGAGCAAAATCCGAAAGTAAACAGATTCAAGATCTTGGAAGAATGAATACACAGAAAATCAATAGCATTAAAATCCCTACTTTTGATAAAACTAACTACACTCTTTGGAAGAAGAAAATATTGCTGTTTATCAGGATGGCCAGTCCACTATACATTCAGATTTTCAAAAATGGGCCCTTCACTCATATGGTTAGAATTGAGGAATTTACAGATGGTGACATGGTCATCCCAACTCATTATGTTCTTAAAGATCCTTCAGAGTACACTGAGCCTTAGAAATAAAAAGTTTCCCTGGATAGTGGCTTGCAGTTGATCCTAATAGAGTCGCTTGACAATGTAATGTACAATAATATTGTCAACTATGACACTGCTAAGCAGATCTGGTAAAAGATAGAGATATTATGTGAAGGAACTGAGGAAGTTAGGTCAAATCAAAGAAGGATATTGATTTCACAGTATGAGGGTTTCATGGCTAAGCCAAAAGAAAGTATTACTGATGTGTTTGAAAGGTTTAACAAGTTGATTAATGACTTGCAGCTGCATGACAAATACTATGAAGCTGAAGAAGTGAACTTGAAGTTTCTGCTCACACTCCCTGACCATTTAGAACAGAAAATTTCAGCAATCAGAGAAGGGAGAGACTTGAGTAGGATAACTCTGGAAGTTTTATATGGAATCTTAAAAATATATAAATTGGAAATGATTCAAAGGAAATCATTAGATGCTGGTCAAGGGCATGTTGTAGATGGTTCAAGTGCTCTAGTTGTCAATGAAAGCCAGACCTCAAATGATGAGCCAAGATCCCAGACTTCAGTTGTCTCAACAAGTGAGCAAAGAAACAATGATTCAAAGGATCAAGTCATACTGGAATTGGAAGAAGATGAATTCTACACCTTGGATGAACTTGATGAGCTAGATCAGTCAATGACCTATTTGGCAAGAAAGTTCTCTAACATTAGAGTAAAGAAGCCAAGATTCTTCAAGGGTGAAGGACAATCATTCAACAAAGACAGAAGCTGGAAAGGAATAGGGAAGTACACATCTGATAGCAAAAATGGTTACAAAATTGGATCTGTTGACAGATCAAAAATAAGGTGCTATAACTGTGATGAGCTAGGATATTTTTCTACAGAATGCAGGAAACCCAAGAAAGCAAAGAAAGACAAAACTTATCTTGAACTAGAATCAAAGTATGAAGCTCTTTTGAAGAAACAACAAAAAAAAGCTTACATTGCAGAGGGAAAGAGTTGGGATGATTCTGATAATGATGAAGATGAGGAAGTTGGAAATTATGCACTTATGGCTTTGGAGCAAGGAGAGTCATCCTCATAAAAAATACAGGTACCAACTCTTACCACCATTGATTTAAATGTGAGTCAATATAAGGAAACTGATGAAAGGATGAGCACAGAAATGTTTCACATTCATACAAGTATAGTTGATGTTAATCAAGAGGTTAGCAGATTGACAAAGATAAATGAGAAGCTTGAAAATGAGAAACAAGAAACTGAATTGTTACTGGTAGAGCTTGAAGCTGTGAAACAAGAAAATGCATATCTAAAGAACAAGCTCAAGTGTGCAAATGAGATTGAAGCTGTGTTAATGAAGAAGTTAGAAAAGAATGAAGTCAAGTTGAAATCTTTCAGAAATGCATCTGAATTGGTTGGAAAATACCATGAGAAGAATAAGCCATATGCAAATATTGCTATTGGTCTTGATTATGATGCCTTGAACGATAAGAAGAAAGTTGTAGGTAAAAAAGGAAAAACAAATGAAAATGAAGATGTTCCAGCTATGCTGAAAAAGGTTGGTTCGCCTATGTTTAAAGCATGTAAAACAGACTTCAGTGAAAAGGAGTTGATCATAAAGCAAGAAATTGATGATGAAGACAAGGAGAAGAAAAATACAGAAATAGCTCAATCTTCCAAGACTGAAGAGAAGCTCATAGACAACCAAGGTTCCAAGATACCTGTCAAGGAAACAAAAACTGAAGATGCAAGAAAGAAGAAGAAAAATAGAAATGGTAAGATTGGAATAAACAAAAGTAACAATTTTGCTTATGTTGCAGATGCTCCAAGAAAGAAATGTGAGAAATATGGCTCTGTGAATCACGTAACTCACCTTCGTAAAAAGGTTGTTAGCAAGCCGGTTGAAGGAGCCTGTAAATACAATGAAGCTGATGCAAATGATCCCTACTCATTTTGTGACAAGTTTGATTGCATCCCTTGCAACTTGAAAGTGATGAAAAGTTGCCACAAGCTAAGAGTAGACCTCAAAGAAACAAAAATTGGGTCTACAACAAATAGGGAAAATACACAACAGTCAATGAATTCTATTTTATCCAAGACAACTCATTCTACCTCTGCTAAATCCGTTAACAAGAAGAAAATGCCCAACACTGCTTGGGTTGCTAAACACACTTAAAACTTATTGTGTGCATGGCAAAATGAAGAAGGTCATATGGATCATAGACAGTGGATGCTCCAGGCATATGACAGATGATAAGGCCCTGCTATCACAATTTGAGGAGAAGGCTGACCCTTTGGTGACCTTTGGAGACAACAACAAAGGATTCACAATGGGATATGGAAAGATTATTTCTGGAAATATTGTCATTGATGATGTAGCATTGGTAGCTGGTCTTGAAGTAAATCTTCTCAGTGTCAGCCAGTTTGCAGACAAAGGTTTTAAAGTTTTATTGGACAAAGAAGAATGTATTTTCATTAGCAAAAAAACCAATGAAGTTGCTCTGAAAGGAGCAAGGAAAGGAAGCTTGTTTGTTGCAGACTTGGACTCAACAAATGAGGATGGTATTTGTTGCTTCTACACCAAGGCATCTATAGAGCAAATCAACTTATGGCATAAGAAACTCTCATATCTAAACATCAAGGCAATAAACACCTTGGTCAAGAAAGAGTTAGTAAGGGACATGCCAAAATTAGAGTTTGCTCAAATTGAAGTTTGTAAAGCTTGTCAGAAAGGAAAAATGAAAAGATCAAGTCACAAGTCAAAAATTGTGAATTCCATAAGTGCACCATTGCAACTAATTCACATGGATCTGTTTGGGCCTGTAAATGTCTTATCAATTTCAAGGAACAAATATGCACTTGTGATGGTGGATGATTTCTCAAGATACACTTGGGTAGAGTTCATGCACTCTAAAGATGAAACTCCACATATCATAATTGAGCATATAAAGGAGATAGAGAAACCGGCTGAAGATCAAAACTGTGCGAAGAGATTGAGAAGTGATAATGGAACATAATTCAGAAATACAACACTGAGTGAATTCTGCAAAAGCAAAGGCATTGTTCAAGAATTCTCTGCTGCTAGAACACCTCAACAAAATGGGGTAGTTGAGAGAAAGAATAGAACATTAGTTGAAGCTGCAAGAACAATGCTGCAAGATGTCAAGTTGCCAACTAGTTTTTGGGAAGAAGTTGTTAACACTGCATGCTATACTCAAAACATATATCTCATTAACAAGATTCATGGAAAATCACCTTACTCAATCATATTTAAGAGAAAGCCTACTGTAAAGCATCTTCATGTGTTTGGAAGCAAGTGTTACATTTTAAAAGACAACTGTGAATATGTGGGAAAATTTGACTCAAAGGTTTTTGAAGCAATTTTTCTGGGATATTCATTGGAGAGAACTGCCTACAAGATTTATTTAATTGATCAAAAGAAAATTATGGAGAGCACAGATGTGACCTTTGATGATGAAAAGTGTCCATGCTTGGAATGCCTTGATGAAAATGAAGCTAAAGTCCATGCATTTGAAAACCTCAACATTAACAGTGATTCTGATGAAGAAGATGAAGTCAATGCACAACAAATAATGAATGAAGAGACTATTGAACATGAAAATCATGAAAATAGAAACTCATCTCATACACCTGGATTTGATAGCACAAACTCAGGGGGAGATAGAGAAGAAGAATCTACCAGTCATACAAATAATGAAGAAAAAGATGAAGGCACCAGTTGATAAACTCACACAAAAAGTGGGATAGAAGTCACACTAGAGAAGCAATTATTGGTGATCCAACTGCTGGTGTGAGAACTAGAAGTGCAACTGCTAATGAGTGCCTACATGCATGCTTTCTGTCTCAAGTAGAGCCTAAGAAAAATGAAGAAGCTCTAATGGATCCTGATTGGATATCTGCTATGCAGGAAGAGCTGAATCAGTTTGAAAGAAAAAAGTTTGAGAGTTAGTTCCCGCACCAAAGAACAGAAGTGTAATTGGAACAAAATAGGTGTTCAGGAACAAGATGGATGAAAATGGTATAGTTACTAGAAACAAGGCAAGGTTGGTTGTAAAAGGCTACTCACAAGAAGAAGGAATTGATTATGATGAAACTTTTGCTCCAGTTGCAAGACTTGAAGTAATAAGGATTTTTCTAGCATTTGCTGCTCATTCAAACTTCAAAGTGTATCAAATGGATGTCAAAAGTGTCTTCCTAAATTATGAGTAGGAAGAAGAAGTTTATGTGCAACAGCCACCTGGATTTGAAGATCCAAAATTTCCAGATTTTGTGTACAAGCTACTCAAGGTTCTATATGGACTAAAGCTGGCACCTAGAGTTTGGTATGACACATTGTCAGTATTCTTACTTAAACATGGTTTTACTAAAGGCACTATAGATAAAACTCTCTTCTACAAGAAGCATGGTGATGATAGGATCCTAGTTCAGATTTATGTGGATGATATCATCTTTGATTCTACCAATGAAAAGTTTTGCCAAAGATTTTCCAGGCTTATGGAGAGTGAATATGAAATGAGTATGATGGGGGAATTATGTTATTTTCTTGTACTTCAAGTCAGTCAAAGGAATGATGGAATCTTCATCAGCCAAACTAAGTATGCCAAAGATTTATTGAAAAAGTTTGGTATGGTTGATTGTTCACCTGAATCTACACCAATGTCTATAACAACAAAGTTGGATGAAGATAATACATAGCTGCAGGAAGTTGTGCTCAAGTGCTTTGGATTAGAAATCAGCTAATGGATTATGGCCTAGTGTTACACAAAATTCCAATTATGTGTGACAATACTAGTGCTATATCTATAGTGGCTAATCCAATCAATCACTCTAGAACAAAGCACATTGATGTAAGATGCCATTTTATTAGAGAACATGTTGCAAATGGTACCATTGAGCTCATTTTTGTTCCAACAGAAAAACAATTAGCTGATATTTTTACTAAACCTTTGGATGAAACAACTTTCACTAGACTTGTAGGTGAAATTGGAATGCTTAATTCTTCATCCTAAGGCAAGAACTCAGCTAATATTTTGCAGCAGATTAATTTCGAGTAAATCAACATTTATTTGATTTAACTGGAAATTATTTGAAATATGAATTATAAATATTTAAAAAATCTCTGCATATTTATTTTTTAAAATTCTAAGTAAACTGCTCATTTGTTAATTTACATCCTTAATATGTAAAATCAACACAAGGCAAAATCAAAGTGATAAAAAGTATATAGAAAACTGAGTTCTCGATAAGTCTAACTAACTTATCGACAAGTCATTTTGAGACTTCTCGAGTGAGTTCTCAATAAGTCAATTTACTGACTTCTCGAGTGACTTCTCGATAAGCTTTATTATGACTTATCGATAAGTCATTGTAGAGTTCTCTATAAGTAATAACTTACAGAGTTCTCTACAAGTATAATTTCTAGACTTATAGAAAACTCAGAACTAAAATAATTTAATCCAATAAATTATTTTGGTAAAATACTTTTGGCAAAATTATTATGATTTTACTTTTATTGATTCAAGTAAAAATTGGAATCAAATTCAGTTCATTTTGGACAAACTGGGTATTTATTTGACATTTCAATAAGCTTATTTTTAGTTCTCTACAAGAATAGATAAAATGACTTATCGATATGTTTTTCACATTTCAAAATGACTTCTCGATAAGTATATTCCAAATGTCTATTTTAACTTCTCGACAAGTCATTTGCTTTTACTATAAATACCCAGACATCTCGATACATATACATACTTACACATTCGAGAACTCTAAGTGACCTAGCTTTTTTATTCGAAAACCGATTTCTCTCTCGTTTTCACTCCTTTCTCACTAATTCTTCTTACCCACTAAACTTCATACTCAAAACAATGGCAGCAAACAATATTGTACCTTTCATCCCAAAGGAGACCAACTTCCTTGCATTTTTAGATGCAAATCAAGCACCTGAAACTTTCAAATATTTTGTCAAGTTCTTATTTGACACCTACTTTGTAGGGGCTCTTACTGCTAATCTTATGCTTTACTTGGATGTGTTAGGGGATTTTTGGAACACAGCAGTAACAAGGACAATTGTGCATGAGAACCAGGCTGTATCAATTGTGATAAACTGCACAATCAAGAGCCAACAGGTGGAGATCTTTGAGGATGATGTCAATATGGCATTGGGAATACCTATTGATAAGATGGTGGAGGCTCCAACTCAGGATTAACTCTATAAATTTATAGACTTCATTAACTATTCTGAGAAGATCAATTTGTCAAGCATGAACAAGAAGCACCAGAGGAGAGAATGGTCCTTCCTGTTTGATTCAGTGATAAGGGCTTTCACTTGCAGGAAGTCAGGGTTTGACAACATATCTAGTGTTGTCCAGAAACTGGTTTACTCAATGGCTCACAACAAACAGCTCAATGTAGGACACTATATACTGGAGAAATAGAGCACCGGGCTAACAATTCCATTGGAGTCAAGAGGTAAGGAAATCTTTCTTCCTAGATTTATTATGTCTGCTTTAAACCATAAAGTCAATGATATACATATGCTTGAAGGAGTAAATAGGTCATTAATTGGAAACTGTAAGCAAGTGTCCAAAATTCTACTTGGATCACTTATTACTAAGAATAAGGTTCCAGTGGGTCTTAAGTTAGCACCTTTCATGATTGAAAGATTTAAGACCTACCCTTATTCCATGCCAGACATGAGAACCAGTGCAAGCCAACCTAGTACAACAATGGTTCCTGAGCCTATGGAAGCACAAACACAGACACACCCACAGTAACCTACCCATGTTGAACCTATTTCTTCACAACCATTAGCAGCTAGGAAACCAACCACTTCATCCTCTCAAAAGGGTGAAGTGAGGAAAAAGAAGAGAAAGGAGATAACCCTCACAGTAATAGATGAGAGTGGTGAAGATCAAACACAAACTGAGTCATCCTTGGTCAAAAAACCAAAGAAGGTTAAGAAATATGAGCTGACCACTCAAACCACCACTGTATCCTCCCAAAAGGATGCAATTATAAAAATGGGGACTAAACAGACTCTAGATACATCCTCTCAACAAGGTGTATCTATTGAAAAGAGCATTCTCCCCAATGCATCTTGTACAGAGTCTGCACAACCAACACTTAAACAAATTCAAGTATATGGTAGAAGAAATAAGGATGGCACACACAGTGAGAGCACATCTATTGAAGCTCCCTCACTTACTCAGGGGGAGCTGCAAACACTCACTACTGAACAACAATTCTTAATCTCTCAAATGTCTTCTTCACATACAACACTTGAATCCATTTCTCAAGTGCAAGATCATTCAAGTGACTTGGTTCAAGAAACCTTGCTCATCACTCAAACACTACAATCAGATGGTGAGAGGCTACTAGGTGGGGTAGACCTTGATGATACCATCAAAACCATGAGGGGTTCATCAGTTTTTACTGAAGACCCCATAAATGTTTCAAATGCACCTTCATGTGCAAATCAGCCTTCACAAGCTGTTAGGTTTGAGGGTAGTACTCCTGAGGGGGAGCTATCTAAATCCTCTCCAATTCAATTGGAGGTTCCTGTTCAAGGAATAACTCCTCTCAAAACCCTAGCAGAAATTGCATTAGCAGTTGATGCTAGGAGTACAATTGTCAATGACCCTGCTATGGGAGAGGCAAGTTTATCACATTCATGTGACAGTGCTTTGCAAGAAGCACAAGGGTTTGAGACAGGTGCACATGACAGTAACCCAGTCAAATCCCCTCTAATTCAATTAAAGATTCCCGCAACTAGTGTGGAACAACAACTTGTCATAACCACAGTACCTATTGTGAGTCAAACTGTGACCTCTGTCACAGGTGGTTCAGATCCTTCTCACCCACCTTCAACATCACAACCTCAACAACCACATCTTATTTCAAATTGGCTACAAGAAGCTGCACCTTTATCTAATCTGGAAGATTTCAGGGTTGATCAGCTTGCAGGACTTGCACAAATCTCTCAACAGTTACTGACCTTAGATATGTCTAACCAGGACTATCAAACTATTATGCTCTCCTATCAAACAGATGTCCAAGAGCAACAAGACAAAATTGTTAATGAAGCTGAACATGATGGCAACTGTGATGCTTGGCTGAACAAGGACTACAATCTGGAAATAGAGGGTGTTCTAGCTAAGTTCAAGGAAGATTATTTGACTATTTTAGGCAGCAATGCTAAAGCACTGACTCCTGGTCAAGTTTATGATGCCATTAATGAAGTTTCCAAGGCTCAACTCAAAGCTTTCCATCTCTTTGGAAAAGCACTAGAACTCAAATTGATTGGTCATGAAGACAGGGTGAGAAAAATGGTAAATGAGAAGATGGATGAGATTATACCTTCTCAGGTCAAGATCACCTCAAAGTTTCAACACTTTGTTGACCAAATGAAAAGACCATATTTGACCACTATGAAAAAAGATGTCAAAAATCTCAGACAGTCTTTTATTGCTCTTCATGAAGTGGTCCAACAACAAATCACTAATTCCAATGATACAGAGATCAAGCTGGACCAGCTTCATCAGACCAGATATGAGCCTTCTACTTTGCTTATGAATGGAATCAAACAAGCTATAGAAGCAACTTTTGGCTCCTCAACATCTATCAGCTCTCATCAACCTGCCTCAACCTCTATAAATATTCAAATCCAAGCACTTCAAGGTCAAGTCAACACTCTGCAAACTTCAAATGACCAGCTCACAGCTCAGGTACATGCTCTCACTATACTGGTGAAGAGTCAACAGGCTGACATTCAAGCCTTGGTGGACTCCCACAAGCACCTACAAATGCAAAATTTCGTTGCTTTGGGAGCCATCATGGGTAAGCTAAACATCCCATTTCCTGCACTTCCTGAAGCTGTGAGGCCCGAAATCCCTACTCCCCTTCTCATGCCTGCCAACAAGACTAAGGGGGAGATTGAGGCTAGGCTATCAAGATCAAGATCATCTACTCAAAATGTCCAAGCTGCTGAAAAGAGCATAATTCAAGAAGTAGATATTGGTATGGAGAGGCTCATTAGGGCAGCTAAGAGACCAAGTCTGAGCAGGGAATTTGATGAATTGCTCAAGGCTCTCAGGGCTTCTCTCAATAATAATTTCTTCACCTACAAGAAAGCCTTGGACATGACAATAAACTCAATAAGGGTGATCTTGGTAACAAAAGACAACTTTTAGGAGAAGAGGATTGTGGTCAACATAAATGACTCAGGGGTAGACAGGTGTATGCAGGTGTCCCTCAACTATCTTATCTCTAGGAGAGCATCTGAGTTGGACATTCTGATAAGCAAATTCAGAATATTGATTCATGAAGACACTCTCTTGCTAACTCAATTGAAAAATGCTCAAGTGGCTGCTTTTCCTGAAGCATACCTACAACCAAGCAAGGGAGTGGCATACATCTGTCCTACCATCAAACATTTCAAACACTTTCAGATTCCCAAACAGTATGTCATGGCCAACAAAAAGCTTATCATGATTCTGAAAACTGAGTTGAAGTCCAAGAAAAACAAAACTATTGAGGATGAAGAAATGATTAAGTTGTTGAAGAGGTATCTAAGAAATCCAGAAGCTAACTTGCCTAAAACTCAAATCAATAAGGATAACTTGGATGATGATGAGCAGAAAGATGATCAAAAACCTTCTGGCTCAAATCCAAGTCAATCCTCCAAGGCAACTGATAGCAAGGATAAGAAGCAAGAAGAGAAGAAAGATGATGATAAGAAGAAAGGAAGTGAGAGGAGAAGCAAGAAGAGACAAGATGACTCAGAACCACATCAAACCCTAAAAATCCAAACAAATCTAGCTCAACCTTCAAAACTATCAAACTCCAACATCAAACCACCTTAAACCTCTAAGCCTAAATTCCTATACAAACAAACTGCTAACACATTTCTAAAAATACCAATCACCACAGGCCAAACATCTCTCAAGAAAATCACAAACCTACCTTCTGTCAAGCCATCACACAAAACACATTTCAAGTCTGTTGGGAGAAAACCTAAGATGGCTAAGCCTACTGAAAAAATTGAAGTCACTGCAAGGGCCATCTGGAATTATTTCAAGCAGAATGATTTTCTACCTTTAAATTGGTGCATTTCAGATGAAGACTATTTTCAACAACTAGCTGAGGAAATAGTTAGAGTCTGGGTTGTTACTCTAAGGGAAGTGAGAATCTACTATGAAGATGGATACTTCACATTTCTAGGCTGTACCTTGATGGACACTCTCTCTCCCACAAAAATTAAAAGAGTGATAAGCTTATTTAAGGATAAGGATACTGCTACAAGAGCATGGAGATCTGTTTTAGCTGAATGGTTGATTGAAAGGGAGGAAAGAAGAGCAAGGAATAAAGATGAATCTGAGGAGAGGATAAGGAAATATAATGAGGAGATTGAAATGAAATGTACATGAAAAGATTAGAAGAACTCAAGACCAAAGGAATGAGCAGAATTTTTAAAGATGGAAAATTTCTAAATATCAAAGCTGGAAAATTCACAAGATTTAGGATTGATTTGTTAAATGGTTATCCAAAGGCAGATAGACTTAAACTTGTGGAAGCTCTAAGCGAGACATTAATCATAGAAGAACTTGAAATTCTTGTTTATTTAAAGGATCTCATTAGAGAAGAAACAGAAGCAAAATAGTCTTTACCTGATGCTTGTAACTATTTAAACTCTGTAAATCACCTAATGTATAAATGCTACAATTTTGTCAATTTTTATGTATTAGTCTTATTTTCCATTGAAGCTTGGGGTTAGTCTTGTTAACATACATGAATTTGTGTTAAGCAATCTTCTCACAAATTGGGGGAGATTGTTGTGCAAGACATGTCTTTACTATAACAATACCAAGTCAAATTGACAACCCTAAGTAAGTTGTATTGTAATCTTAGTTTGCATTTTGTATTATAACATTTAAAGTCTGTAAAAATGTCAAAGAGCAGACTGAAGTCTTTTTCTATAAACAGTATTAAGCCTAAGAATTCTATCTGAAAGAAGATCAAGAAGATCATGCCTTAGAAGAATTATGAAGAAACTTGGAGTTGAATAAATCTGTTTTGAGAAAAATATTCTAAGTCAAGATCTCTACAAGTAACATATTTCATGTTATAGAGAAGTCATTCGAGAAGTCCATAATGACTTATAGAGAAGTCATGAAAGCTACTAGAGAACTCAGAGATATCGACAAGTCAAATTGAAGACATGAAGATTGGAGATATCGACAAGTCATTTCTTCACTAGAGAACTCAGAGATATCGACAAGTCAAATTTCACTAGAGAACTCAGAGATATCGACAAGTCAAATTTCACTAGAGAACTCTGAGATATCGACAAGTCAAATATCACTAGAGAACTCTGAGTTATCGACAAGTCAATTAGTCACTAGAGAACTCAGAGATATCGATAAGTCAAAGTGAAGACATGAAGATGAGAGACCTCGACAAGCTAAATTCTCTTATAGAGAATTCAAAGGCCTCTACAAGTCAAAATAATTATAGAGTAATGAGAGATTTCGATAGATCATTATACTTATCGAGATGTCAAATTCTCTATATACCAAACTGGAGATCTCGAGGTAAAACTCAAAGTACTATGTGCAGACCAGTTCAAACTCAAACTTGGATTGACAAGTCTACAAAAGCAGCTTGAAGAGTACAAGATGAAAGGCCAAGATTAACTGGCAGAGTAAAGTCACAGGTGTGCAAGATTAGCAAGATACATTAAGCTAGAAATAGAAAGATTTGATTATCTATAAATAGGGTTTAGTACATGTTGTTGCATGCTGTGTAATAACCAGTGTTTACTATTCTATAAAGTAAACACTGGATGCTTTGCAAGGAGTAACAATTTAGATAAGACAAATCTTGTATTCACTTACGGAAGAAGCTAAGCTCTTTATCAACAAAGAGCCTAGAAATTTTGTAGCAAAACATACTTAATTTTAATATAAAATTAAGTGAGTTTTGAAAGATCCATGTCCACTGTTCTTGTTTAATTTCAGTATTAACACAGTTCACTACAAGATTTAATTTACTTTGTTCACCACCTTAAATATTCAAGAAAAGTAGAAAAATACAAAAATACATTCACCCCCCCGTGTGTGATTCATTACCTAACAATGTTGATTTAATATCACAATTTTTTTACTAGAATGTTGGAAACCTATTTTAGCAAATGATTCAACTTCGATAACATTAGTATTACACATTGATGTGAAATTTTATTATTATTATTATTATTATTATTGTTATTGTTATTGTTATTAATATTATTGATAATTTTTATATTTTTTGAAGCAAATGCTAGTCTACTCTATGCGGAATTCAGTATTTACAATTAATACTGTCATTTTTAAATAAGAAATGGAATTAAATATATGTGAGTTACATATATTTGTTTAGTGACTAATGAAGAAGGAGTTACAAATAAAAGTATTAATTATAGTGATTGTAAAATTGATTAATAATTCTAGGCAGTAACATATTCTGGGGGGAGACATGGAAGGTTAAACTTATATATAGAGGATTATTTCCTACAAGAAAAAGTATCCAAACATAACTTGTTCACTCTATTTCTGGAACCCCATAAAACATATTTTTCTAAAACTATATTGCATGTCTAAACTACACTTGTATCAGATCGATGTTAAGTATGTCCATACTTAAAATAATCGTAAAACTAATTAAGAAATATTGTTTTTTTACAAATTAAATATGTCAAGTCAAATAAATCTATTGCACAATATGAGATACATCAAACTTCCTACTCTTAATATGATAGATTTAAGAGTTCATATTCCACATTACTCATTTTTAATATTTTTTTTAGTTTTGCGATATAGATCCGTTATGTAAATCTTACATCTTTGCATGATTATTAAATATAGTTATTAGATTTAAAATGAGATAGACATTTTTTTTCATTAACTGACATTTTTGGAATATTAAAAGGTACTAGCAACTTTGGTTGTAGTCGAGAAAAAAAATTATAATCTTTTTGCAGTTTCAAAATTGTCACTAAAAGAGATGATATTATTTTGGCATGTACTCCCATTGTTCCATTCATTTCTATACACTTTCCTTTTTTGGATGTCCCATTCAATTGTATACATTTCAAATTTACCAAAAATAGTAAAAATTTAATAATATAAAAATCAACTACATCCATTACTTACTCAAACTACACTTACTTTATCCATTAGATATTGATTGGCCCAACCACTTTACCCAACTTTATATTTTCTTCTCACTAAATTATACTTTTTCTTTCTCTCTCATCCCACTATCTTACCAAAATTATCAAAAATAACATTATTTTACTACTATGTCTTATCCTCCGTGCCCAAACCATTTGTATACAAATGGTTGGGACGGAGGGAGTATGAAATAAAATATTTGTGATTATATATGGTTTTATTATTTGCTGGATTTTTTCATTGAATGAAATTTTTTCTGAGTAAATATCCAGAAAACTTGAAAGAAATAAGATAAGTATCGGTGACAAATTGTTTTGAGATTGTCCATTTAGACAATAGTGAGCAAATTGATGAAGTAAAAAAAGAATTTTGTTAAAAAATGAGATATTAATGGTTTTGAGATAATATATAAATATCATTGAAAAAATGACTACATTTTATGGACTCCGTGAAAGTGGGAGTCACGCTAATTATTTAAATATGACGAATAGTGAATGCATGTGATTTGAATTTTTTTGTTAAAATAGACGATATTATACTAGAGAAAATTTCTAGTGGAGCTCTGAATAAAGGAAATGAGTGTAAATGTTAATTTATTTGTTAGCATGATCGTATAATATTCGATGGTAGATATTGATTAGTGGTGATTTATTCGATGTATCACGTCATATGTAAAGAATGATTAGATACAATTGACATTCGTTGAAATATTTTTACAAATGATATGTAAAGAAAAGAATAATCAGATTAATATTTGTGGAAAATTTGGATAAAGTTGGCAACGGTACAAAATACATAAACTAAGTCGTATAGTTCGCTTTTTTGAATGCTCCAAGATAAATAAAAAATATACAAACTAACATATTGCTTTTTTTCTTCAAAATATATACAAAAATATTCGACCAAAAAATTGGACACAATTGAATTGGAGAACTATCCAAATGCACAAACTGAAGTAAACTCCTTAAAAAGCTGGCATGACGCTCCAGCGCCTCCTCCTTGTTGATCCTCAATCCCGACATATAAATTTCATCCTTCACCACCTCCGAACACAGCCCGCGGATCCACCTCTCCTGATACCCCTCTTGCACACGTGCAATATATACGATCGTACATTCTTATGTGAGTTGCAACACTCGTACTTGACGACTTAAACTTCCGCGCGGGTGGAGTATGTAATGATTGTCACTTTCTTCTCCTCCGACGGAGGTGACATCACCATAACCTCACCTTTTTGATCTTCCGGTAATCCAATTTTTCATGTCGGACTCGCCGGTCCATTTTCTTCTCATTATACACGGGCTCCGCCATTGCTACTATAACAAATTATATATGCACACAACCAAACATGAAATAAGCATAAAAATCAATCTAATTATAATTCATATATGTCGAAACACAAATATATATAAGTGTATTGACCTATATAAAATCTAAAATCGAACATATATGAATTAAACTATAGTAATGTAAATAACATTAACACACAATTAAATGACAAATAGTGTGCATGATAGATTTCAGGATGTTGGATAGGGTGGTCTCATCCTCATTTCTCCTTTAGGTTGCCCTTGAAAGGATATATATTTGAAAATATATTAAAAGTGTTTTTCAGAATATATTAAGCCTTTCGCAAAATGAAATTTTTTCACAATGACTTGAACAATAAACAAACACAATTATGCATTCATGGCGAAATAACATCTAATCATATTTGTAAATTTATGAACAAAAATATTCATCGCTCTAATCAACAAATCACTAAATTCTTAATATTTTATTGAAATGTGCACAACCTTTATTAATGTAAATCTAAAACTAAAAGTGTCCAACATTGATAACTAATATTTTACGCCCAATAATAAATTTCTAAAAATAACTGTAAACCCATGATCATCACTATTCTAGTAAACAGGTTTTGAGGCCCAATTCATTACTAGGCTACTGTCACTATATTACAAAAAAGGTTCGAGGCCCAATTTATTATAAGTTTGTTAATGAAAAGAAATTTAATATAAATATTTGTACGTAGAATGTAGTCCACATACATGCTCTTATATATACAAACATACATATTTATAAAAATTAATTCATAGTACAAAATATCGTTAAAATTTATTTACAAATCATTGTAACCTTAAAATCATTGTGAATATAAACTTTTAGTCCCAATTAAAATCACCGTCTTTGTCATTAATATATTTAATTCATTATATTTATAAAAAAATCAATAAGCCCGGAAAATTTTGTTGAAATATGCACACATTGAGCCCTTTATAAAAGTATATCTAGAACTAGAAGTGTTTTATATTGATAAGAATATTTGGTCCAAACAGAAATTATTTAAAACAACCATAAATAATCATCACTCTACTAGTAAAAAGGTTTGGAAGCCCGATTCATTAGTAGGCTGTCGACATTTTATTATCGAAAAGGCTTTGAGGTCCAATTCAATAATAGGTTGGTAATAAAAGGATACTTATTATAAAATATTTGTGTCTAGAATATCTGCACTTATATATACGCACACACATATGCACATAATTATTGTCCTCGCCTCTTCCTATCATAGGTTTTCCCTTTTTTTTATCGGCCACAATCTCATCGTTTAATTTAAAACCTAGTTGAAATCGAATTGATTCTAGTTTATTTATGTCTAGCGAGAACAAATCTTTCATATTATTCTTGATTTAATATAATACCAAACAAATTCAGATATTAAACTTAGATCTGCTTACAGTTTTGATATGTTATCAATTCGGTTTTTGCTAAGAGGCTCTTATATCATTATTAATTCGTACCCAAAAATATTAATTGTTGGGTTGTTATAAACAATGAAGAAATTGCTCCATGAAGATCGAAGTGAATGAAGAAATAATTCATCGGGTAAGATTTTTATACCTTTATTCAGTTAATGTATCCCCACTATTTATTATGTTAATTGATTCATTTTTATAGAAGACAAAATTACATAATATCTGATGAGTGCTTGATCGGTTTCGATCTGAATGAATTATACCGATCCTGATTTCTTGAATTAAGTTTACAATTTAAACTTGAAATAATTGTGATTGATATTTTAAACATTACCGATCTAAAACCCAATTCAAAATCTTAACCCGACCCGGATTTAAAAATTGGAGACTCGAAAAATCATTTTAACCGCCCGCAGGGGTTGGCTCAGTTAGTTAAGGAGGGGATAATTATCCTCTTGGACACAGGTTCGAATCCCACGGGAGGAGAATTTATGATTATACCTCCTGAATCAGAGCCTTGTCGCTTAAGTGCGGTTTATCTTGGTTCATATGGTTTGCAGTCTATTACGTGAGCCCATGGGGTTTACCCGGTGCGCACCCGAATGATAGCGGCTGCGGGTTCCCTACGATAAAAAAATCATGTTAACCTAAATTATGTACTAATATATCTTATATTATCTATAATCATATGTTAGATATTCATGATTTAGAGCCGTGTAAATAAAATTCAAGTCATCATAAAAAATAATAGTTTGGTAACATAACTTAATTTTTCTATATTATGTATCTATACTACACCACACTATAATAACTGAAATAGGGTATAATTTGGTTCACCTCTCATTTTAGTTTGTTTGGTTATTTTTTCAAATTAATTATTATCGGAATCGTTGGATCCAAATATTAAAAGAATACGTTATCCAAGTTCCACATCTACGAAACAACATAGTTTATTTCATTATATTTTCTACCCCTTCCCCTCTCCATAGGGACATTTTTCGTTCCATTTTCTTACATTATTTAGGTTTTCTCTAAAGCCTTCAAAGCTTATAAGTTGTTAAG
Organism: Apium graveolens; assembly: GCF_009905375.1. Classification (NCBI taxonomy): domain Eukaryota; kingdom Viridiplantae; phylum Streptophyta; class Magnoliopsida; order Apiales; family Apiaceae; genus Apium; species Apium graveolens. The sequence continues at coordinate 279,447,753 of NC_133655.1, forward strand.
TACAATGTAAACAAAAAATTATATTTTTGTTATAATAAACTAGAATCCTAATGCAGAAAGTCAAGGTGCTACATAAAAGACTCCTTTCATTAATTATTATCTCTAGATGTATGGCAAGGAAGAATAAAAATATTAATTACCAAAATTAGTAAATACGTGTGAATTAATAAATTTGTTTAGGCTAAGTAAGTGTGTAGATCATGCTCAATTCCTAAAAAAATTAGCAAGCTAGTTGGGTTTGGGACATAATTTTTACTATTGTGAATGCAGCAAACACGTGTTTCCACGTGTGGACACATGTTGACAGTTGTACAATAAAGGACATACTTTTATGAAAATGTAATACAAGGTAACCAACTACCAACTATGGTCGAAGATGAGGGTTAAACATGACCAAATGTTATAACCGACCAGGTTAAAACCGACCATAGTAGGTGGTCAGTTTTAAGATTCATAACTGGCCATTTTTTGGCATAACCGACCATTTTTTATGGTCGGTTATCCCCTTTTTCCTGTACTGATTGGATCTCAACGACTGTTAGGTCATTGAATATTGTCCTCTTTGAGTAAAGAAAGCAACAGAATGTGCAAGGGTATTTTTATTCTGTTTGTTTTTTAAAGTATTTTTATTTGTTCTGTATTTTTATGGTTACTAAATATCTAGAACTTGTATATGCGTAGATGTTTCGATTCCGTACAATAAATGCAGAGTGATTTTTTAGTGAAGAACAAGCTTGAACCCCTACTCAAGATACTCTTAACATATTGAGAAATAACAAATTTTTGGCTCATGAACACATCAATTACATGGTATTATACGATGAAAGCATATTCTATTGGAGAAGGCTTATTAATACAATCACTTGTTTGAAAATTATAGCTGCACAACCAACTTGTTGCTGGTGGTGGATCAATTCGTAGGCAGTGAAGTACTGGAATAGCGACCTAATGTCTCAAAGAGTTATCCAACGTTACGTTTATTAAATTTTATTGAATTTCCTTGATCTGCTTATGGAGTTACGAGCCATATTTATCATGATAAACTTGTGGGGTGAGACCGAGAGCTAGACCGAGAGCTGCGTTCAGCCTGCTTATGAATTGTAAAAAATGTCAGAGAACTTTACAATAATATTAGTTACCAAAATTAGTAAATAAGTGTGAATTAATAAATTTATTTAGGCTGAATATGTGTGTAGATCATGCTCAATTCTAAAAAATTGGCAAGCTTGTTGGGTTTGTGACATAATTTATTTGTTTAAATCATGTAAAAGTCAACTTTATGTGTAGGGACATTTTGCACAACAATGAAATCAGTTTAAAGCGATGATGCGTCATCAACCAACAATTCCTAATTCTTAAATAAAAAACATTAATGATCGTCTAGTTCAAAAGAACCAAGAGTTGTTTCTTATTCTTTTATGCTAAACTATTTTTTACCTAGTTCACCATACCCCCAACCTCTTATATGTTGATTTTATCTTTCTCTCTCCCTGTATGTTTAGGAATTTCATTTTGCCAAAACATGGTTTACTGCAGTACAATCTTATCCTCAAACTATGAGTGTCTACGAGGAAGAACTATTTACCACACAAAACTCATCATAGTTAAGGTACCATCCTTAAAGAATTTTAAATTAAAGGAAAGTAAATGTAATATCCCATATTTTCAGAAATTATTATTATTATTATTTGAATAATTTTATGTGATTGTTTCAATTTGGAGGGAACAAAATTATAAATATTTTATTCATGTTTCATGGGTTCGTATCTTTAAATGGTTAATGTGCTAATTTATGGTCTGTCTTGATCTTAGTCGGTGTTGTGAAAGTATTTTGATTACTTTTACTATATTCAAAACTTTAATTTAAAAGCCGATCATTTTATCGATATGGGTAAATTGAGTTTGCTTTACAATGTTGGGATCAAGTAGATATTTTATCCGCGTCAAAATTATATTTGGTATTTGATCCGGGCTCATTCGGGTAGTGGGTGAATTGTGGAAATATTTAAAAATAGTTTTTAACAACTATTTTGTTATGTGTTAATTGAATAATTATGTATTTATTATTACTTAAAATGTTGCTTGCCATATTTTTTGGATAATTTTTATGTGTCTAAATACAATTATATGAAATTATACGCGATCTGGACGTGTGTTTATTAGAGTTTATTACGTGGTACATGTTCTGTCTCGTTCTGTGTGCATTTGCATACGTTATATTTATTTTCAGGATTTATTATTAATTTAGAAAATATTTCAGTTTATCAAAAATTATTGGACCGGGCCCCAACTAAGATATCAAAGCCCACAATAATTGCATTTTTATTTTTATAAAATTAAAGATCATTCGAATGTTCCGTGTTTTCGTTTTTTTGAATTATTCGTAATTTTTAGGGAATTTTGACATATATATTGTATTTATTTGAAAATATTATTTTTAAAATATTTCCCTATAATTATTATTTTTGGGTCTAATTATTTTAATTAAGGGATAAAAACACCATTAATTAATTTTTAGGGTATAGATTTTTTTTAAGTATAAATAGCTAACACACATTTCTATGATTTTAGTCACCAAGAAAGTAAAGATTTGTATTTTTTACATGTTCTTTCTAATTAAATTCAAATAAAAAAAATAAAAATATCACTTATTTTTTTTAGTAATTTATTTAAAGTTAACCTTAGGTTTTCGCATGTGATTATAAGTTAATATAAAATAGTATTAGAATAAAACTTACACAATTCTTTTTAATTAAAACTAAATTTTTTGGGATGGTTAGGAATCACATTACATCACATTTATCTGTATTTAATTCCAATTATTAAAAACTCTAAAAACTACGTAATCATCATCTTAGACGTGCCTATATCTTAGGCGTCCACGTATTCTATGGCTCTCGTCTTTTCCTCTTCATTTTAACCCCTTCCCAGCTCTCTTCTTTTCCTCTTCATTTTAACCCCTTCCCCCGTTATCAGAGTTGGTTGCAGGTTCAGTAGTACTATTCTGATGCATTAATAGTACTATTGATTGAGTTATTTCTCATAATTTCATTGAAATAAGTCTAATTATATCTAGAAATGATGAGAAACCAAGATATAGTTAATTCAGAAGATGAATACACAAACACACCTGCTCTACCCCAAAATAAGTCTGAGAATACAAATAATGTAGCAGATACAGATAAACAAATAAACGGTAATGGTAAAGTTGTGAACTATGATTCACATGGTAGTATCTCGGTGAAGGGAAGAAGGAAATATATGGAGGATGCTTTGACAGTAGACTTGGGGTTTTTAATGTGGGAATCAAATAATTATGACTATTTTGGTGTGTATGATGGTCATGGTGGCTCAGAAGTAGCTGGGGCTTGTCGTGACCACTTACACCTATTGGTTAAAAATGAGGTTGAAAAACAGGCAAGGAAAATTATAGACTGGGAGAAGGTAATGGTCACAAGTTTTCTTAGGATGGATGAACATGTGCTTGCTGAAGGAGTTGAGGGTTCAACAGGATCAACTGCGATTGTTGTTGTGGTTGGGGAGGAGGTTCTGGTGGTTGCTAACTGCGGAGATTCCAGAGGTGTTTTGTCATGTTCATCCACTGTTGTGCCATTGTCTTTTGATCATAAGCTATGTTAGTAAATTTAGAGTCCAAGGCTAGTAAATAATTATCTTCATACCAGAGACAGAGAGTGAGTACCATAAATACTATGTAAACATAAAATGGTGTGTTCATAAATTTTTTCTAAAGAAAAATTTTCTTTAACAAGATTTTATACTTCATAAACATATGTGGATGCAGTTACATATATTTATAGAGAATAAGGTTCGTGTTTGTAAATTTGTGTTTTGAACACCTCCTGTAAACATTGTTGCATTTCATCCTTGGAGTGCACGGTTTATCCCAATGTGATCATATGCACATAGACATTTTTATCTGACCAGTTCGTAAGAATTTTAGCCATCATCAACTGAGCAACCTATTATATTATAATATTGAATTTACATTTTGAGTTACATTTATTATAAATTTTCTTTTTGTTGAATTGCCTAATTCAATCTTTTAAATTATAATTAGCCTGATCGACCGGATGAGTTGAAGAGGATCGAAGTCTCTGGTGGAGTGGTTGTCAACTGGAACGGGAAAAGAGTTCAAGGAGTTCTTTCAACTTCAAGATCTATTGGTACTTAAGTGATAATCCTATGATTTCAAATACAATGATATATAAAAGAGTCATCTTTCATAAGAACATAGGATGAAATAAGTTAAAATTTAACCGATTAGTCATTTTTATTGAATCAACAAATTATCAAAGGTAATTAAAATTTGTGATGGTTACCTTAATATCCCGACTTAATTAATCAGTTGAGGAATACAGCATTACTGATAAGCGTATTTATGAAATTGCATTACATTGTTGTTGTTAAAAAATATATGTTTAAATCATTTTGAATCGTGATTTAGGGGACGAGCACTTGAAACCATATGTAGTAGCTCAAGCAGAAGTTACAGTGAAAGCGAAGCGACCTTGATGAGTTCATAATAGTAGCTAGTGATGGTTTATGGGACGTAATGTCAAATGAAGATGCATGCAAAGTTGTTAGATTTTGTTTTCAACGACAATCACAGGAAGGATCAAAGAAGAAGTCTAGTGTAACCCCCGGCAATGAGAATGAGCCTAAGAGTCGGGCTGCTGTAGCTGCACTAAATCTTAAAAGGATAGCAATGAAGCGAGGCAGCCAAGATAACATAAGTGTTATCGTCATCGATCTGCAGAAACTCCACAAAACTTCTGCCTAGAAGAGTTTTGAGGGAGCTCTTTCGTTGATGTCAGTCTTGAGTCAAGACTATTCTAAGTCCACTCGAAATTCGTCTAAATTTAAATTACTGTGTACCTTGTGTGAACTATGTGTGCTTATGAATTTCCATGTCAGTCTGCAACTCTTTATGTCCTGTTTTCGAATTATTACCCCACTGTTATAATATAAATCTATCTATGTTTTTCAACTTTAAATCCGTGTTGTGATGTAAAATATCTATGTTTTGATTATTTTTTGGTAGTGATTTATGACTAGTACATATGTTTTATTGACCGTAAAATCAATATTTGGTCAAGAAGCTGACTTACTTTTCTTGCTTGGAGTCTTGAATATTTTGACTAATAAAAAACATGGGAATGGTCATCGTCAACCGATTGTTAGCACTACTATATCATATTGAAGAATTTTTTTGCACTTTTAGTGATATAATAGATGTCGCTACAATCACTTGCCTCTGCCTAACGTCCACGGAACATTACATGTGGTAATAACAATTCCGAAAAACAGATAATTTTGCTGAATTAATGGTATGTTTGAGATAGAGTCCATACTATGCTTTCCGTTATCATTAGTCTCTATCAGATTGTTTTAGTACTTGTGTGAGTTGATCATTAGATGGACAAGAATATTTAACTCTTATTTATATACACCACTAGATTCTCAACATCGTATAAAGCCAAAACTTTCTGTACGTATGTCTAACTTCGCAGCAGATTAGTAGAGAAAATATCTATATCTATATTTAAATTATCATTGATAGTATACATAGAAAAACTGATGCACAGATAGTACATATATATACAACTTCGAAGTAAGAATTAAGATAGCTCCACTACCTAGTTCAGAATTCAGATAGGTAAAACAATGCACAGGTAGCCGTAGTACTGAAGATAATAGTAATTCTAAGTAATTCAAAATTTATATCAAAATAGTTATCAAAATAATTATAAAATGATGTGACGTGATAAGTGTCGAAATTTATCACGTGCTTTCATTTTCCATTTGCATGTCTACACACACACATGTTACTAATACAATCACAAATTTATAGTTGGTTGTAAATTTATGGTATATTTTGATAATAACACTGACATGCTCTTCATCCACCAAATTGGATTTGCATTCTTGTGAAGTAGTAATTACTAGTAGAAGATTGGGGAAGATGGAGTTGGAGGATAGTTAGAGAGTGACCCTGGCCATTAAAACTCCAAAGCAGATAAAATTGACCCTTTCAAGAAGCAGACATTGCGTTCCCAATGCACATCCAGTTTTCACACTATATTTAGAAAATACATGACCCATGAAAGAGAAACAACAAGATTAATAAACCTGTTTCTTGAGTGCTTCCATTCATATACAACCAAATATGCATGCAGATGAATGCAAATATAATAACATAATGAAACTCCTCTGTTTCAAAATAATTATCCACTTTTTACAAAATGTATTGTTTCAAAATAATTGTACACTTTTAATGTCACTATTCAAATTATAAAGTTCACTTTATATTTTTACAGATGAATTTTATACCACACAATTATTATATCACTAATTTCTATTTTCAAGATTAATTCTTTATCACAAACAATGTTGTAGTTAATGCAATAAATATGAATAACTTATACGGTATAACTTTTTTAATAACTGTTAAAGTTTTTAATATGAGTAATCTTTTAAAAGTGGACAATTATATAGAGAGCATACAAAACTCATACGGCGTATCACACAAATCCACATTGGCAGTATCTGGAATCTCGGTTGGAGTCGCGTGAGTAAGAGTGGTGCCCCAGAGTACACAGACCTCGTGTTTATCTATTCTTCCAGATGAATAAGTGAAAACTAATGGTAAATATTCAACCAACCTGTACCCCAACTATTCTCCTCCTTCAAGAATAACAATTTTATACAAACTTAATTGGCAGAGAAGAGGAACCAGTACTGTATAGATTCCTGCATGGTTCATGTATTTTTGTTGCGGATAATGTTAGAGAGCACAAAAATAGTTTACTAAAAATTTCCTTAAGGACATGATAAATAATGTGATACAATAATGCATTTTGATTGGAATATTAATTAAATTTTTTTACTACTAATTATAATGGTGTTAGAATAATATAAGAACCTTCTCTGACACCTTGTGGTTTTAGAGTAAATGGTTCCTTGACATGGTATCAAAATTCAGACTGACAGATGACTTTGGCAAATTTATGTCCCAAAGAGGGGGAGTGTTAGAATAATATAAGATCATGGAAAGTGTATTCTCTAACACCTTCAGATTTTAGAGTAACTTATTTATTGACATATGGTATATGTAATGTTTGAAAAAATACTGAGAACTGTTTGGTTTTCCAGCCACAACTTTTTTTTTATCAATACACATAGATTAGATTACTCAGACGAGTGATGTTAAAGTCATAAAGATTCTCATCTTTATTTAGTCTCTTTACTTTCTGATTCGATTTGTCTATCTACTCAAAGGAATAAGAGCATTTCAAGAGATTCTTAGCTCACTCTTTAAAAATAATATAAAAAATTAGCTTCTAGCAAGATAATATAGGTTCATCTCCATTTTTAGACTCACTCTTTATATATTATTTTATAATTAAAAGTATATTGAAGTTATAAAAGGACAAAAGAAGAGAGAGAAAGAAAGTGAAGAAATTATTTTAATATAAAATATAAGTTAAGAGTCAGTTAGATGCTTTTAGAATAGAATTGAGGAGATACAAGAGGCTCTAAAAATCTCTTGGAACTCAAATTTTAGCATCACTAACTATTTTTAAATTTAAGACTCCTTTTGGATTGGGGGTTGGGGAGGGATGGGTTGGGTTGGGTTGAGAGGGGTTCAAATATAACAATCCTTGTTTGGGAAAAAAATGAAACAGAAGGTTGGTGTTTGAGAGGGTTGGCAGAGGGTTATGGGGTAATGGAAAACATGGAGACTTTCAACACCCCAAATCGGGGTGTTAGGGGGAATTTTTTTCCTCGAAGTTGTCGGCTATTTTCTCATTTTAACGTTTTTTTCTAGAATTTTTACTTTCTTTAATATATATTGATGCAGGATCTTTATTTATTCGTTTAAAATTATTTTGGTACATAGATAACATACTTAGAAATATAATTTATTTTAATTGTAATTAAATATATTACATATATTAATCATACTTGCTTAATTAATTAATCATACTTGCTTATTTTCATGTAAACGTATTTTATTTAGTTTTTCTTAGAAAGTAATTCTTCATTTCTAATTCAAATATCAACATTAGAAATTTTATAATAATAATAGTAATAATAATAATAACAATAACAATAATAATAATAATAATAACAACAACAACTTTTTTTAGAAAAATCAAATCTGGCTTACCAACCCTTACCCCTCTAACTTTTATATCCAAATAAGAAAAAAGTTGAACCCGACATATCCTAACCCAACCCAACCTAACCAAATCTAGCCCAGCCCAACCCAACCCTTATCTCCTCAAACCTCGATCCAAATAGAGCCTAGGAGTCCATATAAAGAGTTTGTTGGCCATACTCTAAGAAAACTTTTCTAAGCACGTACAAAAGGTTACCAGGGACACGTGTCCCTAGTAAAATGCAATTTCATATTTTTTATTTATTTTTTCAATATTAGTATTCACGTTACTTTAAATAATAAATACACATGTTGAGATGCGTATTTCTTATAAAACTTTAAAAAACTGAATTTGCATGTCTAATATGTGTATACAGATATTTAGCGCAAACAATTTAAACTAAATGTATTTTGGCAAATGTACCTGAAAAATAAGATTTTTTTTTCATGTTTGGTAGCAGTACTCAACCAAAAAAAATTATTTTTCACACTTAAAGGTACACTGCTAAATCAAATTTCCTTCAACCATTCCGGTAGTTAAATTGACGAGCATATTTGTCTAGCATCTTCTGGGGCGGACCGAGGATTTAATCTCTACCGGGGCTAAAATAAATTTTTTTAACGCAAACTCATCAATATTTATTTGAGCAAAATAATTTAAAAATACAAAATAAACATGAGCTGAATCATAATATTAACAACACTAGTTTACAACAAAAAGACTAACTCTGTTCCAAAGCAAGCTCAACCACTATTAAACTAAATTAACCTAATATCATCAAATAAGATTTAACTAAATGCCAGAATTAGAACCTCCAAATCGCAAATCATAACATACCTCGTAGATTTTTTTTCAAATTATCCATTACATTATTTCAATAAAAATTCAAATTATAACCATCCCACATATTAAAAATAAGAATTGACATAAATAAGAAACAAAATTGCAATTTTTATTACTAAATCAATATTGAAACCCTGGATATAAAATTGGAAAATTAGAAATCCTAATTAAATTGCAAATATAATTTTGTTTAATTAGATTCTATCCTAAAGAACCCGTTTGATGATTTTAAACAAATTTATATTGGGTTCATCTATATAAATTTATGGGCCGAGCCCTAAATATTCATTTGGATCTCATTTATAAATAGATAACATAATTAGTGGGCTGATTATTTTTTTTCCTACGTGGGCTGGATTTTATTGAGGGCTTATATACTTAATGGTCCGCTGGACTTTGACCTGGGCTGGAGCCCACCCCAGCCCCTTCAACGGTCCGCCCCTGAGTATCTTGAAACTATATATTTTTTTCGTCTTAGTATATTCAAAATTTGGGTGTGGAACAAAAATTAATATTTTATCAAGAAAAAGAGTTAATAGCTATAGAGTGACTTTTGGAGCATATAAATTCTCTATTAAGCTCTTAAGTCAAAATATAAAGAAAAAGAATGAAAATGAAATTCAAACTGAATTTTTAGTGATTTCTTAAAACGCGAAGAGCCCCTCTTTCTTTTTTATTTTTAAAAGTCACAACTCACTCTTAATTTATATTTTATAATAAAATAATCTCTTCATTTCCTTTTTCTCTCCCAAATTTTTTATTCTTTTAGAACTTTAATGTACTTACAATTATAAAATAATAAATAAAGGGTTGATTTAAGAATTACTGTTGGGATGCACATATTTTATCTTTTTAATAACTAATTATTTATAATATTTATAAATAGTGGGTTAAGACTTAAAAAGCTGTTAGACTTGCTCTTGAAATAAAGGAGAGAATAGATTTTTAAAATAAAAAAATTACTAGAAATTTATTGGAGTTAACTTTTTTAACATACTCTTTATATTTTGGCTTAAGCCGTTAAACCTGATGGAAATAGGAGGTGCAACTTACTCATCTGTTGCTATTATCACTCAAACTCAAACTCCAATCGGCAAAATAACCATGAGCGGCTACGATATTATAAATTTCTTGAATAATGGATAAAGAGATCCATTGAACTTCCCTTACTATAACCTGGTTGGGGTGGCATTAGTTGCAGAGCTTTCGTACAGACACACACTCAATGTCACACTTCTCAACCAAATTAATGCTAGTTTTTTTAGTTGCAGTCTTGTCGTTAGTGTTGACATAACTAAAGCGCGAGAAATGACCAAAATGATATAATTTGGAGATAAAATTTCAAAATGACATAATTTGAATAAATGATACTCCCTCTATCCATCCCATTTGTTTACACTTTTTTTTTTGAAATGCCCCTTCCAATTATTTACATTTCAAAATTTTCCAAAAATAGTAAAATTTTTATAATTTTTAAAATAATTATATCTACTACTTCTCTCCACTATACCCACTTTATACATATAATATTAATCAGTCACACTACTTTACTCACTTTTTTAACTTTCCTCCACTACTTTATCATTTTTCTTAAATTTCGTGTCCAACCCAAATGTAAACATTTGGAAGGGACGGAGGGAGTACAAAATAGCACGTTTTTCCCTTCGTCCCTCCCAATTATTATCATTTTTCTAAGTGAGTTTTCGACACGTATTTTAAGATGAATAAAAAGTTTAGTTCTATAACTTTTTCTTAAAAAAATTCTTTTTTTCCGAATACAAGTTTAAACATTCTATTTTTATTCAGAAAAAGAATTTTAAAAATAAATAAATTATAGAACTATATTTTATATTCATCTTAAAATTCGTGTCGGACACTCTCTCAGAAACGATAACAATTGACGGGGATCTAGAAAGTACATAAAGTAGCATTTTGAAAACAAATCAAAATAAGCTGTTTTGACTGCACGATGTATTGTATTTTTTTAATGCACAAATTGTAGCGTTTTGCGTTTTGTGTTTAGTTTTATTTTATTTATTTTTATTTTGAGCTTCTTATTGTATGTTATTTTGGGACAAGAAACATCATTTTATGTTACGTTTTTTACAATCATTTTTAAATTTAAAGGCGTACCTTAATTTGACAATTTTTAATTTTTCAGGGTTTAATAATTCCTTTTGAGTTATAAAAAATATTAAAAAAATTGAATAAAAGACACGATTAATTTAACAATTTATAACATTTTAGGATTCACCAATCCCAATTTAGATTTGAAATATTAAATTGATTTAAGGGTTAGAGCCGAGTCTAAACCCAAATTTAATCTAGGGTTTAGGGCCCTAATAATCAAACTCTAATTTAAATTTTAGACCCAAATTTAATAGTTTAAGTATTAAAAATTCTCCATTTAAAATTTTAATTTTTGTAAATGTCTAAAAGACAACAAAAAGTAGCCTTTCCCCGTAAACATCATTTTATATAGCGTTTGAGTCTCACAATAAGTACAATATTTTGGACTTTTCTTCCCCAACTAATAGCCTTTCACGCGCCTTGTAGTGTTATTTTGATCCATTTTTACAACACAATATTTTGGATCTTTTTTCCCCAACTAGTGATATATATGGCTTTCGAGTAAATCCACATAAAATAAGAAGAGTACGTTACAAAATGGTGGTTGAACTTTATCCCGTTTTACATTTTAGTGATTGAAATTTAAATTTTATAATTTATATACGCAATATTTGGCCAACATATTGCAATTTCAACTCCAGCCATGTAACTGTAAAATTGGATATTTTAAACTCTATTGGATATTTCAAACTCCAGCCATGAAACTATAAAATTGGATAAAATTTATTAACCAATTTTTAATTTACTTTCATAAGATTAATGATGTGCAAAATTGTTTAAAATTCATTCACCAATTTGTAATTTACTCTAATAAGAATAATGATGATGCCTAGGGGTGATCATCAAATCGCAAAAAATAGCCCACACTGTACTACGAAAAATGGTTTTTAATTCTCACGGTACGGTCGCGGTTTGAATTTTTGATTAACCGCGCGGTACGGTACATGTTGCGGTTTGATATCAGAATAGTGTGGTTCAAATCACACTCCAACGCAAGTTTATTTATTATATTATATAAAATTATATAAGTACATATATAATAATTCGACCTTTAAATTAAAAATAGTTTTATTAATGTTTGTGCAAGACATGCATGTACTATAACAAGACTAAGTCAAATTGACAACCTAAGTAAGTTGTATTGTAATCTTAGTTTGCATTTTGTATTATTAACATTTAAAGTCTTTAAAAATGTCAAAGAGCAGAATGGAGTCTTTTTCTGTAAACAGTATCAAGCCTAAGAATTTTATCTGAAAGAAGATCAAGAAGATCATGCCTTAGAAGAATTATGAAGAAGCTTGGAGTTGAATAAATCTGTTTTGAGAAAAATGTTCTAAATCGACAAGTCAAATTTCACTAGATAACTCAGAGATATCGACAAGTCAAATTTCACTAGAGAACTCAGAGATATCGACATGTCAAATTTTACTAGAGAACCCTGAGATATCGACAAGTCAAATATACTAGAGAACTCTGAGATATCTACAAGTCAAATATCACTAGAGAACTT